>NC_074704.1:11992214-12007214 GCF_029448725.1 Salvelinus fontinalis | reverse complement strand
GGTGGAGGCGCCCGACAAAGTCTGTCACCATGGTTTCCACCTGTAGAATTCTGATAAGCTACAGGCCAATAGGTTGTGGAAACGGTGTAGCTGCTGCAGCCTGGAACAGAAGGACTGGTCGATGGGGACATAGGAGAGGGAGTTCCCATTCTGTTGTTTCTCAAAGGTCAAAGGTTAGGCATTACATCTGAATGGTTGAGACATTCAATCTGAATGGTTAAGGTTAGACATTCAATCTAAATGCTTAATGTTAGCCAATCACTCTGTCACTTTCAGCTAACAGCGCTCACTGTTGCCCCTAGTGGTCGGTTTCCACATCGTCTCCCGATGTCGGGATTAGCGACTTGTATTACGGGTGACCAGACTGGGCTTGACTCTCTGGGCACGTTGCAAAGTCATAAACCCTGTCGATTTCTAAAATGTATCTCCTTATAATGTCAGGTTAACCCTAACCTAACCTTAACCACACTGCTAACCTCATGCCTAACCCTAACCTTAACCACACTGCTAACCTCATGACTAACCCTAACCTTAACCACACTGCTAACCTCATGCCTAACCCTAACCTTAACCCTAACCCTAACCTTAATCCTAACCCTAACCACACTGCTAACCTCATGCCTAACCCTAACCTTAACCACACTGCTAACCTCATGCCTAACCACACTGCTAACCTCATGCCTAACCCTAACCTAAACCACACTGCTAACCTCATGCCTAACCTTAACCCTAACCAAACTGCTAACCTCATGCCTAACCCTAACCTTAATTTTTTTACCTTTATTTAACTAGGCAAGTCAGTTAAGAACAAATTCTAATTTACAATGACGGCCTAGGAACAGCGGGTTAACTGCCTTGTTCAGGGGCAGAACAACAGCTTTTTCAATCTAGCAACCTTTACGGTTACGGCCCAATGCTCTAACCACTATGCTACCTACTATCTAACCGCTAACCTCATGCCTAACCCTAACCACTATGCTACCTACTATCTAACCGCTAACCTCATGCCTAACCCTAACCACTATGCTACCTACTATCTAACCGCTAACCTCATGCCTAACCCTAACCACTATGCTACCTACTATCTAACCGCTAACCTCATGCCTAACCCTAACCACTATGCTACCTACTATCTAACCGCTAACCTCATGCCTAACCCTAACCACTATGCTACCTACTATCTAACCGCTAACCTCATGCCTAACCCTAACCACTATGCTACCTACTATCTAACCGCTAACCTCATGCCTAACCCTAACCACTATGCTACCTACTATCTAACCGCTAACCTCATGCCTAACCCTAACCACTATGCTACCTACTATCTAACCGCTAACCTCATGCCTAACCCTAACCACTATGCTACCTACTATCTAACCGCTAACCTCATGCCTAACCCTAACCACTATGCTACCTACTATCTAACCGCTAACCTCATGCCTAACCCTAACCACTATGCTACCTACTATCTAACCGCTAACCTCATGCCTAACTCTAACCACTATGCTACCTACTATCTAACCGCTAACCTCATGCCTAACCCTAACCACTATGCTACCTACTATCTAACCGCTAACCTCATGCCTAACCCTAACCACTATGCTACCTACTATCTAACCGCTAACCTCATGCCTAACCCTAACCACTATGCTACCTACTGTCTAACCGCTAACCTCATGCCTAACCCTAACCACTATGCTACCTACTATCTAACCGCTAACCTCATGCCTAACCCTAACCACTATGCTACCTACTGAAACTAGGTTTATTGGTTGCGAAATGCTTGTGTTTCTAGCTCTGACAGTGCAGTAATACCTAACAATAAAAAAACTATAAGCACATAATCCAGAAAAATAAAGAAATATCAGAACACGCAATATAAAGCCCAGAATATAAATATTGTATAGTCAGTATGGGCAGTATATGGATAGAAAAGCTGTGTACAGCAGTAGTTATATAGGATGAGCCATGACTAGAATATACAGTATTTATATATGAAGTGGGTAAAACAGTATATAAACACTATTAAAGTGACCAGTGCTCCATGTCTATGTACACAGGGCAGCAGTCTCTAAGGTGCAGGGTAGAGTACAGCAGTCTCTAAGGTGCAGGGTAGAGTACAGCAGTCTCTAAGGTGCAGGGTAGAGTACAGCAGTCTCTAAGGTGCAGGGTAGAGTACAACAGTCTCTAAGGTGCAAGGTAGAGTACTGGCTGGTAGCTGGCTAGTGACTGTGACTAAAGGTCAGGGTAGAGTACTAGTTGGTAGCTGGCTAGTGACTGTGACTAAAGGTCAGGGTAGAGTACTGGTTGGTAGCCGTATAGTGACTGTGACTAAAGGTCAGGGTAGAGTACTGGGCGGAGGCTGGCTAGTGCTTCTCCACCTTCCACACACACGCACGCACGCACGCACGAGAGAGAGAGAGAGAGAGAGAGAGAGAGAGAGAGAGAGAGAGAGAGAGATGGAAGGAGGTAAATAAATAACAGAACACCACAGTTCATCCACCGACCCAGTAGTCTTCAGATTAAAGACTACCCAGAAATACCTTCAGTCTGTGGAAAACTCAAGAGGGCCCCTTTCCCAAAACTCCACTTGAACTCCAGAGTGTGTGTGTGTGTGTGTGTGTGTCTGTCTGTGTGTGTGTCTGTCTGTGTGTGTGTGTGTGTGTGTGTGTGTGTATGTGTGTGTGTGTGTGTGTGTGTGTGTGTGTGTGTGTGTGTGTGTGTGTGTGTGTGTGTGTGTGTGTGTGTGTGTGTGTGTGTGTGTGTGTGTGTGTGTGTGTGTGTGTGTGTGTGTGTGTGTGTGTGTGTGTGTGCGTGCTAAACAGCAGACCCACTCCAAGATCAACAGCACTGTGGTTGTAGTCCAGCTAGCAGATACTACAGTTTTCACATGGAAAGATACTGTTACACAACATATAGACTATGGAAGACCTACTCTGTCCCATGTGATTTCAATAAGAGGCACCTCACGTATTCACTACCACTGCAGGAAATGCCCTTACCCATTCTGTTTCTCAGAAATGAGTACGGTGTGAGTGTGTGTGTGGGCGCGTGTGCCTGTGTGTGTGTCCTACAGTATGTTGAGACTGTACTGTATCTTTACAGTCTGGGTCGTCTACTTTGACCTGTTTAGACATGAACTAGAAGGGTTTCTTCAGAAACTCTTTCAACCCTTATAAAGTGATGTTACAGCTGTGTCATTACCAGCATATTTTCTATGTTGTACTATTGTGTGTGTGTGTGTGTGTGTGTGTGTGTGTGTGTGTGTGTGTGTTTGGATGTGTGTGTGTGTTTGGATGTGTGTGTGTGTGTATATGTGTGTGTGTTTGGATGTGTGTGTGTGTTTGGATGTGTGTGTGTGTTTGGATGTGTGTGTGTGTTTGGATGTGTGTGTGTGTGTGTGTGTATATGTGTGTGTGTGTTTGGATGTGTGTGTGTGTTTGGATGTGTGTGTGTGTTTGGATGTGTGTGTGTGTGTGTATATGTGTGTGTGTGTGTGTGTGTGTTTGGATGTGTGTGTGTGTGTATATGTGTGTGTGTTTGGATGTGTGTGTGTGTGTGTGTGTGTGTGTGTTTGGATGTGTGTGTGTGTGTGTTTGGATGTGTGTGTGTGTTTGGATGTGTGTGTGTGGTTTGGCTACTAAACACAGCAGGGTACGTGGAATAGCACGACGTGACTCTCTTCCATGACCATCAATCATCTTGAACACACACACACACACACACACACACACACACACACACACACACACACACACACACACACACACACACACACACACACACACGCACGCGCACGAGGATGCGCACACACACACACACACACACACACACACACACACACACACACACACACACACACACACACACACACACACACACACACACACACACACACACACACACACACTCACACACACACACACTCGTTCCTGTTCCCAAGAAAGCTAAGGTAACTGAGCTAAATGACTATCGCCCCATAGCACTCACTTCCGTCATCATGAAGTGCTTTGAGAGACTAGTCAAGGATCATATCACCTCCACCCTACCTGACACCCTAGACCCACTCCAATTTGCTTACCGCCCCAATAGGTCTACAGACGACGCAATCACACTGCACACTTCCCCAACCCATCTGGACAAGAGGAATACCTATGTAAGAATGCTGTTCATTGATTACAGCTCAGCATTTAACACAATAGTACCCTCCAAACTCCTCATTAAGCTCGAGACCCTGGGGAAATTTGGCTTGTCACCAAAAACACTCACAAACTTTTACAGATTCACAATCGAGAGCATCCTGTCGGGCTGTATCACCACCTGGTACGGCAACTGCTCCGCCCACAACCGTAAGGCTCTCCAGAGGGTAGTGAGGTCTGCACAATGTATCACCGGAGGCAAACTACCTGCTCTCCAGGACACCTACACCGTCCGATGTCACAGGAAGGCCAAAAAGATCATCAAGGCATACAACCAGCTCGAGCCACTAGTCACTTTAAACAATGCCACTTTAAATAATGTTTACATACCCTACATTACTCATCTCATATGTATATACTGTACTCTATACCATCTACTGCATCTTGGCTATGCCGTTCTGTACCATCACTCATTCATATATTTATATGTACATATTCTTATTCATTCCTTTACACTTGTGTGTATAAGGTAGTTGTTGTGAAATTGTTGGATTACTTGTTAGATATTACTGCATGGTCGGATCTAGAAGCACAAGCATTTCGCTACACTCGCATTAACATCTGCTAACCATGTGTATGTGACCAATACAATTTGATTTGGTTTGATTTGACCTCAATACTTAACGGCCAGTCACCTCTCATTACTCATTACTGTGTGGGTTTCTTCTCTAAACACAGTGTGATGAAATACAGACCTCTATGACGTCATCAGAATGCATCCTGGAGCCAGCTGAAATAGTCTGTTGTCTCTGTGTGTGTGTGTGTGTGTGTGTGTGTGTGTGTGTGTGTGTGTGTGTGTGTGTGTGTGTGTGTGTGTGTGTGTGTGTGTGTGTGTGTGTGTGTGTGTGTGTGTGTGTGTGTGTGTGTGTGTGTGTGTGTGTGTGTGTGTGTGCGTGCCCGTGTGCGTGCCCGTGTGCGTGCCCGTGTGTGTGTGTGTGTGTGTGTGTACTCTGTCTACTCTGACATCATAGTGTAGATCACCTGTATCTTCTTTCATCAGGAACTCTTTCATAGACTTTAAGTGTTTGCTTCAGCTTGCCTGAAGTTCTAAATGGGCTGGGCTTTCTCTCATTCTGACTATTCTATTGGTCCATTGCGCCAGGCAAACTCAATGAAACCAACCTAAATAATTGTAAATGATTTCAAATAGTCTTTTAACCCTTTAGTTCTGGTTCTATACTTCTGTTGAGTCAGATGATCAAATCCACCTGGAGAAAATCACAGAGATCTGTCATCACACAGAGTCTTTCTCTTCAGCTGGCACTATACGATTTTGGCCCCGATTTAGCTTCCGTTGTTTAGAGATCGGAGACAAAATCCCCATGTCGTTGCTTACTGGTGTGAACGAGTCAGAGACGCAATCTGAGGTGTCCTGATCCCGTCTTTGAGCCTTCCCAGACGTGCCGATATTTTCAAACATATCTGATTTTATCGGCGTTAAATCTGTGGTGTTTTTGTAGTGTGAGATGTGCAACGACAAGTTTTGAGAACGGTGATCAGCAATAGCCAATGAGAGCTCAGCAGAGAAGAAGCCAGTGGGTTGACGACGTTGCATCGCGTCACCCAGAATGTGTAAACTCTCAAAGTGTCAAATCGTTACAGCTTTGTTCACAAGCTACGTTATTCAATTTAAAATGTATTGGCTAGATACTCTGCATGGCAAGCGTGAATATCTGATTGGAAACTTTTCTGAGTCTGCTTTGAGCCACAGCTCGTTGTAGCTACGTTAACAATCGAATCACATCATGTGTAAACTCTCAAAGTGTTAAATGAGTTTTGTATTTAGCCACGTTAACAATCAAATCACATCATTGTTTTTAGAGAGAACAGCGTGGAATGTAGAATCCTCTGGACCAAGTGAAGAGTCTTGTGGTGGGGGACCCCTGTCTGTACCACATGTTTCAGTGTGCTCACCACAATGTCGCCAAGACTAAAAAACAACATTACTTCGGCAACATCAATTCACTACCTTTAGTACTTTGTGTTTGTGAATCCATAAACCATTTTCACCAAACACTTCATTCACAACTAATCCGTCTCCCTCAGATCATACTCAGACAGGCAGCGCCTCTCTTGCCCTCACGAATGATGTCATCACTGATTAAAGAGACAGCACACGCATTTAAAAAAGCAGCTACTTCTGTGCAGATGTTGTTGATCAGCAGAGTGAGATAAGTGACCCATGGAAACAGATAGTTTTTCAGGGAAATCAGTCAAAACAAGCTCAATGACTCAATGCACCACACTCCTGTTGAATAATATGCATTCACCTGTACTGTGAACAGGCCCTGGCTACATCTTGATTTACCCATCAATAGAAATGTAATGTTCAAATAAATGACCACTATTATGTTGTTATGTAGTTATATTGGCAAAAACAAAGTCAAATTTATTGTATAACTGGTGAAAAATGTTGATGTAAAAAAATTATTATAATGTAACGATTCCTAATGAATGAACAGAGCAGTAGGTGTATTTTTGGTATCAAGTATTGAAGTCAAAATTCTGGGAGAGGGAGGGAGGGAGGGACTTAGATTGGATTACTTACTGGCAAAGACTCCAGAACAGCAGCTGTTTAGATGAACCATTACTCAGCTCTCTCTCTCTCTCTCTCTCTCTCTCTCTCTCTCTCTCTCTCTCTCTCTCTCTCTCTCTCTCTCTCTCTCCCCCCTCTTTTCCCCCCTCTAAATTAAATTCAGCAGCTGTTTAGATGAACCATTATTCAGTTCTCTCTCTCCCCCCCCCCTCTCTCTCTCTCTCTCTCTCTCTCTCTCTCTCTCTCTCTCTCTCTCTCTCTCTCTCTCTCTCTCTCTTCCCCTCCCTCTAAATTCAATTCAGCAGCTGTTAAGATGAACCATTACTCAGCCCTCTCTCTCTCTCTCCCTCCCCCCTCTCTTTCTCTCTCTCTCTCTCTCTCTCTCCCTCTCTCTCCTCCATGTTCCACTGGGCTTGGTTTCAGAAGCTATTCAGAGAAGCCAACCCCCTAGAGAGAGAGAGAAGTGAAATAGAACCAAAGGGGCGGGCGTTTACAGGCTGAGACTGAACTTCAGAAGGAGAAAGAGGGAGCGGACAGAGGAGAGCAGAATAGTTGTTTTTCTAAGCCCACGCGGCTCACACAGAGACGTGTCTCACGAAAAGAGAGGGAATATTTTTTTTTGTTTTCTTCTGTTCATTTTCTCAAACTGGATCATACAGAATTAAAACCTTGTTAAACTGGGATTTTCTTCAATCTGAATTCAACTGTAAATCAGATTTAATCTCAGACTGATTCTTCTTGTGGGACTAGTTTTATTAGGATCATACTAGTTGTCTGGATATAATACCAGTCTGCCTTTGAGATGGGGTCCAGAACTCTGCTACTTATTCTGGGTGAGTCTAACCTTGTATATCTTTGGAACTTGACTATCTGTGTTTGAGTGTGTGTGTGTGTGTGTGTGTGTGTGTGTGTGTGTGTGTTTGTGTATGTGTGTGTGTGTGTGTGTTTGTATGTACGGTATGTGTGTGTGAGAGAGTGACAAATAGAGAGAGAGGTGGTATTTCATAATTCATCGTCAGTTATTGTTGATTGGCTACCGATTATTCCAACCATGGATGTGACGCGAATGTTTCAACCCTATCTAAGACATGTATAAACCACATTATAGACAGTTTTAGTGTGTATGTAGACAGTCTTTGTGTGTATAGATTGTTGTAGTGTGTATATACACAGTTTTACTGTGTATATAAACCGTTTTAGTGTGTATAGACCGTTTTAGTGTGTATAGACCGTTTTAGTGTGTATAGACAGTTTTAGTGTGTATAGACAGTTTTAGTGTGTATAGATAGTTGTAGTGTGTATATACACAGTTTTACTGTGTATATAGACCGTTTCAGTGTGTATAGACCGTTTTAGTGTGTATAGACAGTTTTAGTGTGTATAGACAGTTTTAGTGTGTATAGACAGTTTTAGTGTGTATAGACAGTTTTAGTGTGTATGTAGACATTTTTAGTGTGTATAGACAGTTTTAGTGTGTATAGACAGTTTTAGTGTGTATAGACAGTTTTAGTGTGTATAGACAGTTTTAGTGTGTATGTAGACATTTTTAGTGTGTATGTAGACATTTTTAGTGTGTATAGACAGTTTTAGTGTGTATAGACAGTTTTAGTGTGTATGTAGACAGTCCTTGTGTGTACAGATAGTTTTAGTGTGTATAGACAGTTTTAGTGTGTATAGAACATTTTAGTGTGTATAGACAGTTTTAGTGTGTATAGAACGTTTTAGTGTGTATAGACATATTGGCAATTCTCAGGCGTCAGCATGTGTTATACTAGGCTTTGTTATGTTGTCTATTGTTATGTGTTCATGTTAAGATAATATCTTAATATACGTTAGCTACTATGTTGTGGTATGCCATAAGTTAGTATATGTTATGTTATGTGTTACTGTATTTAAGGTACATTCTGGTAGTTATGTTATGGATGTAGTACTATGTTCAGGTAGTTATGTTATGGATGTAGTACTATGTTCAGGTAGTTATGTTATGGATGTTATGGATGTAGTACTATGTTCAGGTAGTTATGTTATGGATGTTATGGATGTAGTACTATGTTCAGGTAGTTGTGTTATGGATGTAGTACTATGTTCAGGTAGTTATGTTATGGATGTAGTACTATGTTCAGGTAGTTATGTTATGGATGTTATGGATGTAGTACTATGTTCAGGTAGTTATGTTATGGATGTAGTACTATGTTCAGGTAGTTATGTTATGGATGTTATGGATGTAGTACTATGTTCAGGTAGTTATGTTATGGATGTTATGGATGTAGTACTATGTTCAGGTACTTATGTTATGGATGTAGTACTATGTTCAGGTAGTTGTGTTATGGATGTAGTACTATGTTCAGGTAGTTATCTTATGGATGTAGTACTATGTTCAGGTAGTTATGTTATGGATGTTATGGATGTAGTACTATGTTCAGGTAGTTGTGTTATGGATGTAGTACTATGTTCAGGTAGTTATGTTGTGGATGTTATGGATGTAGTACTATGTTCAGGTAGTTATGTTATGGATGTAGTACTATGTTCAGGTAGTTATGTTATGGATGTAGTACTATGTTCAGGTAGTTATGTTATGGATGTTATGGATGTAGTACTATGTTCAGGTAGTTATGTTATGGATTTAGTACTATGTTCAGGTAGTTATGTTATGGATGTAGTACTATGTTCAGGTAGTTATGTTATGGATGTAGTACTATGTTCAGGTAGTTATGTTATGGATGTTATGGATGTAGTACTATGTTCAGGTAGTTGTGTTATGGATGTAGTACTATGTTCAGGTAGTTATGTTGTGGATGTTATGGATGTAGTACTATGTTCAGGTAGTTATGTTATGGATGTAGTACTATGTTCAGGTAGTTATGTTATGGATGTAGTACTATGTTCAGGTAGTTGTGTTATGGATGTAGTACTATGTTCAGGTAGTTATGTTGTGGATGTTATGGATGTAGTACTATGTTCAGGTAGTTGTGTTATGGATGTTATGGATGTAGTACTATGTTCAGGTAGTTGTGTTATGGATGTTATGGATGTAGTACTATGTTCAGGTAGTTATGTTGTGGATGTTATGGATGTAGTACTATGTTCAGGTAGTTGTGTTATGGATGTTATGGATGTAGTACTATGTTCAGGTAGTTGTGTTATGGACAGTCGAAGAACCCTTTTTGGTTCTAGATAGCACCTTTTTTTCTAAGAGCCAGTTGCACAACAATGCATTCAACAGAAATGTGTCTTCCATGTTTACCTCAACCCCTATGAATCAGAGAGGAGCAGGGAGCTGCCTTAATCTACATCCACGTCTCAGGGAGGGACGGAGAGGGTGGCAGAGAGGGAGAGAGAGAGGAGGTCAAGAGAGATGAAAAAGGATAGACATACAGACAGACAGACAGACAGACAGACAGACAGACAGACAGACAGACAGACAGACAGACAGACAGACAGACAGACAGACAGACAGAAAAATATTTTGAATGAGAGAGAGAAAGAGGGATGAACTCAGACACTGTGTCAATTGTTGAAGGGAGGTAGTCTATATATCACTTCATAAAGACCCTCTGTGTGTGTGAGGACTGCTGTCTAACCACATTCTTTCAGTCATGATCTCACCCTCAGATGCACACACACACACACACACACACACACACACACACACACACACACACACACACACACACACACACACACACACACACACACACACACACACACACACACACACACACACACAGACACACACACACACACACACACACACACACACACACACACACACACACACACACACACACACACACACACACACACACACACACACACACACACACACACACACACACACACACACACACACACACGCACACACACACACACACAGTGTCCCGGATTCTCCAAAACTAGAACTATACACACTCAACAACACATCAGTACAACCAACTAATATCAGCATTATTGTGTTTTGGTGTTTGTGTGTGTGTGTGTGTGTCTCTCTCGCTCGGTCTCTCTCGCTCTGTCTCTCTGTCTCTCGCTCGCTCTCTCTCCCTCTCTCCCTCTCTCCCAATTCAATTCAAAGGGCTTTATTGGCATGGGAAACATATGTTTACATCGCCAAAGCAAATGGAATAGACAACAAACAAAAAGGAACGTCTGCAGCATCCACCCTCACCCTACTTGAATCTGAAGTCAAATGTCTACTGTTAGCTGGTGATCTGGTGCTTCTGTCCCCAACCAAGGAGGGCCTACAGCAGCACCTCAATCTTCTGCACACATTCTGTCAGACCTGGGCCCTGACAGTAAATCTCAGTAAGACTAAAATAATGGTGTTCACAAATACACATTATATCTAGACACCGTCTCCCTAGAGCACACTGAAAAGAGCTAGGGTATTCACAAAATGGGAACAACAACATATTGAGACTCTGAATGCAGAATTCTGCAAAAACATCATTCGTGTACAACATAAAACACCAAATAATGCATGCAGAGCAGAATTCAGAATTAGGACGATACCTGCTAATTATCAAAATCCAGAAAATAGATGTTTCCTACAGAGAGATGAACTTGGAGAAGAGCCCCCTAAGCAAGCTGGTCCTGGGGCTCTGTTCACAAACACAAACAGACCCCACAGAGCCCCAGGACAGCAACACAATTAGACCCAACCAAATCATGAGAAAACAAAAACATAGACTATATATGCAAAAGTATGTGGACAGCCCTTCAAATGAGTGGATTCGGCTATTTCAGCCACACCCGTTGCTGAAAGGTGTATAAACTCGAGCAGACAGCCATGCAATCTCCGTAGACAAACATTGGTAGTAGAATGGCCTTACTGAAGAGCTCAGTGACTTTCAACGTTGCACCATCATAGGATGCCACCTTTCCAACAAGTCAACTCGTAAAATTTCTGCCCTGCTAGAGCTGCCCCAGTCAACTGTAAGTGCTGTTATTGTGAAGTGGAAACATCTAGGAGCAACAACGGCTCAGTCGCAGAGTGTTGAATCACGCATCACCATTTGGCCGTCCGATGGACTAATCTGGGTTTGGCTGATGCCAGGAGAACGCAACCTCCTCCAATGCATAGTGCCAACTGTAAAGTTTGGTGGAGGAGCAATAATGGTCTGGGGCTGTTTTTCATGGTTCGGGCCCCTAAGTTCCAGTGAAGGGAAATCTTAACACTACAGCATACAATGACATTCTAGACGATTCTGTGCTTCCAACTGTGTGGCAACCATTTAGGGAAGGCCCTTTCCTGTTTCAGCATGACAATGCCCCCATGCACAAAGTGAGGTCCATACAGAAATGGTTCGTCGATCAGTGTGGAAGAACTTGACTGGCCTGCACAGAGCTCTGACCTCAACCAGATCAAACACTTTTGGGATGAATTGGAACGCAGACTGAGAGCCAGGCCTAATCGACCAACATCAGTGCCCAACCTCACTAATACTCTTGTGGCTAAATGGAAGCAAGTACTGGCAGCAATGTTCCAACATCTAGTGGAAAGCCTTCCCAGAACAGTGGAGGCTGTTATAGCAGCAAAGGGGAACCAACTCCATATTAATGCCCATGATTTTGGAATGAAATGAGATGTTCGACAAGCAGGTGTCCACACACTTTTGGTCATGTAGTGTAACTACTTGACATAATAGAAAGAATGAATTAACCAAAAAACAGAGCAAACTGGAATGCTATTTGGCCTTAAACAGAGAGTACACAGTGGCCGAATACCTGACCACTGTGACTGACCCAAAATTAAGGAAATATTTGCCTCTGTAGAGACTCAGTGAGCATAGCCTTGCTGTTGAGAAGGCTGCCTTGAGAAGACTGCCCACAAAATGAGGTGGAAACTGAGCTGCACTTCCTAACCTCCTGCAAAATGTATGACCATATTAGAAACACATATTTCCCTCAGATTACACAGACCCACAAAGAATTTGAAAACAAATCCAATTTTGATAAACTCCCATATCTACTGGGTGAAATACCACAGTGTGACATCACAGCAGCAAGATGTGTGACCTGTTGCCACAAGAAAAGGGCAACCAGTGAAGAACAAACACCATTGTAAATACAACCCATATTTATGTTTACTTATTTTCCCTTTTGTACTATTTGCACATCGTTACAACACTGTATATAGACATAATATGAATTTGAAATGTCTTTAGTACTTTGTAACTTTTGTGAGTGTAATGCTTCATGTTAATTTCTGATTGTTTATTTCACTTATGTTTATTATCTATTTCACTTGCTTTGGCAATGTTAACATATGTTTTCCATGCCAATAAAGCCCTTTGAAATTAATTGAGAAATAAGAGTGAAACGAGAAAGGGCAAACGAGAGATAAGGGGGAAAAAGAAGGGGGAGTGTGAATCAGAGAGAAAGGGGCGGGCTCTAACAGAAAGAGAAAGGCAGAGCGGAGAACAAAATAGTAGTTTTTCCACGAGGCTCACACTGAGACAGTTGTCTCGCCAAAGGAGAGGGAACATGTCATTGTCTCTTTCTTCTGCTCACGTTATCACCACGGATCATACGGGGGGAAAAACCTGTTAAACTGGGAGTTTCTTCAATCTGAATTCAGCCGTAAAGCAGATTTAATCTCAGACTGATTCTTCTTGTGGGACTAGTTTTATTAGGATCCTACTAGTTGTCTGGATATAATACCAGTCTATCATTGAGATGGGGTCCAGAACTCTGCTATTTATTCTGGGTGAGTCTAACCTTGTATATCTTTGGAACTTGACTATCTGTGTGTTTGTGCAGTATGTGTGCGTGCGTGCGTGCGCGTGCGTGCGTGTGTGTGTGTTTGTATGTACGGTATGTGTGAGAGAGTGACGTGACAAATAGAGAGAGAGGTGGTATTTCAGAATTCATTGTCAGTTATTGTTGAATGGCTACAGAATATTCCAACCATAGATAGAGTGTGAATGTTACAACCCTATCTAAGACATGTATAAATAACATTATAGACAGTTTTAGTGTGTATATGGACAGTTTTAGTGTGTATATAGACAGTTTTAGTGTGTATATGGACATATTTAGTGTGTTTAGGAAGCAACACAGTGGCAGCATTGACACTAGTCGGCTGTCTGGAGAGTCCCTGAATCAGTCAGAGCTGGGTTCAAATACTACTCGATATCATTGCAAATAGTTAATCTGGACCAATAGAGTTGTGGCCACAGCACAAACCCTTCCCATATGGCACTTCAGACAGGCTAGAAATGGAAGGATCTGAAACGTTTTAAATAGTATTTGAACCCAGGACTGATATGAGTACAGATTTAGCTACTTCTGCTGTCTACTTCTTAGTCGAGAGAGAGAGAGAGAGAGAGAGAGAGAGAGAGAGAGAGAGAGAGAGAGAGAGAGAGAGACTGACAAAAACATGAGAATTGAGAATGAGAAGGGGAGGGAGAGAAGAAGAGAGAGAGAAGGCATGAGACAAAAGGGAGACAGAAGGGGAAAGGAAAGACAAACAGACAGACAGACAAAAAACTAGAGAATGAGAGAGACAGAGAGAGAGAGAGACAGAGAGAGAGACAGAGACAGAGACAGAGACAAGAGAGAAGAGAGAAGAGAGGAGAGAGGAGAGAGGCGAGAGAGAGATAGAGAGAGAAGTAGGGAGGAAGAGAGAGAGAGAGAAGAGATCAGCGAGAGAGAGAGAGAGAGATCAGCGAGAGAGTGAGAGAGAGAGAGAGAAGAAGGAGGAAGAAAGAGATGAACTCTAACACTGTGTCTACAGTTGAAGGGAGGTAGTCTATATATCCAGCCAGACCTCCTCTGATACAAGTCAATATTCGACTTCCATCCATGTCTGAGAACGTCGGGAAATGACCTTGAAACCGGCTATTAGGGACAACAGTGCACTGTTACCTTCAAGTGGGGGGGTTCTACTAAGTTAACCGCTGTTACCTTCAAGTGGGGGGGTTCTACTAAGTTAACCGCTGTTACCTTCAAGTGGGGGGGTTCTACTAAGTTAACCACTGTTACCTTCAAGTGGGGGGGTTCTACTAAGTTAACCACTGTTACCTTCAAGTGGGGGGGTTCTACTAAGGTAACCCCTGTTACCTTCAAGTGGGGGGGTTCTACTAAGTTAACCACTGTTACCTTCAAGTGGGGGGGTTCTACTAAGTTAACCACTGTTACCTTCAAGTGGGGGGGTTCTACTAAGGTAACCGCTGTTACCTTCAAGTGGGGGGGTTCTACTAAGTTAACCACTGTTACATTCAAGTGGGGGGGTTCCACTAAGGTAACCCCTGTTACCTTCAAGTGGGG
>NC_074704.1:11984714-11987214 GCF_029448725.1 Salvelinus fontinalis | reverse complement strand
CAAGCTCCTGCACGTCATCTCTAGCTAACACCTTTGCTAACAGGTATTGTGTCAATTTAAAACTTGCAAAAGACAGTTCATGGAATTGTCAATTTAAAGACATTTATCCAATTAATTCATGACTTTATTTAGCTAACATTAGATAGTTAATCCATAGATTCCTACCATTGCCTCAATTCGGCAGTCTGATGGGAGTTATGACTCATACTGTGGTACTCTATTTGATGGATTCTACAGGATTAGAAATGGTGACCAGCGGTCAGAAAATCCCCTAATAAAGTGGCTGTAAATAAAAAACGTCTAAATGAATAGAGTGACAGTAAAGCAGTGATGCTATGTGTTCGCTAAGTAGTTAGCTGAAGTTCACTAGGATTGTGTTCGTTTTTCACTTTGATGGCGAGCTTTCTGTGCTGCTAACATTCACTCCCAGTCATTCTGAATGCGGAGGCTGGTCGTTTCTTAAATAATGGCGCAAAGAGTTCTGGGATATTATAATCCTTTAGTTTTAACCTGTATATTCTGAATCCAGGCATGGGTTCTAGGTTAGGACAATGTAATTATTTCAAATTAGAAATAAAAAATTAATTGGACCAGCACCATTGTTGATTCTACAGGATTATCATTGAAAACTTGACCAGCGGTCAGGACATCAAGTAATAAAGTGGCTGTAGATCATTTGAAAAATGTTTAAATAAGTGCTATGTGTTCGCTGAGTAGTTAGCTGAAATTCACTATGATTGTGTTACATTTTTACTTTGATTTCAAACGTTCTGTACTACTGACATTCACTTCCAGTCATTTCTGCTCCGGTGCTGGACCCATGAATGTGTTTATTTTCCACCGCTCAGAGTGGTTATTACATTGTCTTAACCTGTGTTTCTTTCCTACGGTAGTTATGGGTACACTCAAAATGGCTGCCAGACCACCCCATTATGTCATCATTGCCTTGGAATGGGGACTTCCGTTCTATTCATTCTAGTTCTAAGGTCAATACTCCCAAAAGGCAGCCTGAAAAGTAGCTAAATTTGTAGCTAGATTTTACTGATAAAAGTTTCTGGATGGTTCTGAAAACTTGCTAAATATAGCGACAAAGTCACTTTTATTGACAAAACTGGTCTGATCTGATACAAAAGTATTGATGTTTCTATCAAAGTAAAAATATAATGTGATTGATGACGTTTGAAGCTTTGGACGTCACACAACCATCTAAGACAGTACAGTGTGAAGACTGAAACTGCTTCTCCAATAGAAGTCCCTGATCACAGTTGTAGGCGATGAATACTTTTTATTTCTCTCATTGACTTCTCAAACCCCAAACCCTGGCCTGATCTGATTGGTCTATTTTGCAAGCGTTCCATATTACGCCTCTGGGTTTAGAAAACGTGCAACCATTTTCCCAGGGTGTTGGAACTGCTGGACAGAGAGCGCCGACCTCTGCTGTACACTTTTTGTTTATCTAGTTTCATCTAGAAAGATCGCTCAGGGTGTAGAACCACACAGCAGAGGAATCTATCTTGAAATCACAGCACACCACTATTGATTGGGCTCCCGAGTGGCATAGCGGTCTAAGGCACTGCATCTCAGTGCTAGAGGCGTCACTACAGACACCCTGGTTTGATTCCAGGCTGTTTCACAACCGGCCGTGATTGAGAGTCCCATAGGGCAGAGCACAATTGGCCCCAAAGGCTTCAGAAAGCCTCCCACCAGTAGTTGTTTGGTTAAGTAATTCTCTCTCTCTCTCTCTCTCTCTCTCTCTCTCTCTCTCTCTCTCTCTCTCTCTCTCTCTCTCTCTCTCTCTCTCTCTCTCTCTCTCTCTCTCTCTCTCTCTCTCTCTCTCTCTCTCCTCACAGGTCTTCATTTCACTCTACTGGGGAACCTAGAGGTCAGAGGTTGCCCCAGGGGCTTAACAGCCAAAGGGGGACAACGATGTGATGATATAGATGAGTGTAATGAGTGGGACAGTGCCCCACCCTGTGGAAGTAATGCCACGTGTTACAACACATTTGGAAGCTTCTACTGTCACTGTCTACCTGGGTTTGTATCCACAACGACTTTCAAGTTTACTCCTCTCACTGGGGAGTGTAAAGGTGAGTATTCAAATGTGTGTGTGGGTGTGTGTGTGTGTGTGCATGCGCGTGTGTGTAAATGCTACATGTCAAAGGACTTAAACATTGCTTTTGTAGTATCTCCTTATATTCTCTGTTCAGGAAGTTGTCCAATAGAAAAGTGTTTTTGTTGCAAAACGTTTCGAACACACCCCATATTTCCTTCTCTCTTCAGACCTCAATGAGTGCCTGGAGAAACCACAGGTTTGTGGCAGCAACACCATTTGCCTCAACACCATCGGGGGCTACATCTGCCAGTGCCAACCTGGTTTCAGATCTAACTTAACCAACGTCACTAGACACTGTGAGGGTGAGTCCAACAAGAGAGAATCATTGTGTGTGTGTGTGTGTGTGTGTGTGTGTGTGTGTGTGCATGTGTGGGTGGGTGTGTGTGT
>NC_074704.1:11949714-11982214 GCF_029448725.1 Salvelinus fontinalis | reverse complement strand
TGAATCAGGTGAATCAGGTCAGCTAGTTCAGGAATACAACAAAGTTGTGATCCGTCTAGTGGTCCCAGAGGAGAGGTTTTAGAACCACTGACTTAAATGCCCCTAAACCTAACTGTGACCCCCACACTGACTTGCATGCAGCAGAACTGAGACTGTCTGAATGACTTACTCCCTTTAGATAATCTCTCTCTCTCTCTTTCTCTCACTTTCATTTCTCTCCCTCTATTTCTCTGTCATTCTCTCTGTCTCTTACCATCATTGTCCTCCTATTTTTCCTCTTCCTCCTCATCATCAGCTATCTGAGCAGCTTACCGATCGCTGCAGCTGGACACAGCCCATCTGTAAATAGCACATCCAATCTACCTACCTCATCCCCATATTGTTTTATTTACTTTTCTGCTCTTTTGCACACCAGTATTTCTACTTCCACATCATCTGCTCATCTATCACTCCAGTGTTCATTTGTTAAATTGTAATTACTTTGCTACGATGGCCTATTTATTGCCTTACCTCCTCACGCCATTTGCATACGCTGTATAAAGACATTTTCTATTGTGTTATTGACTGTACGTTTGTTTATTCCACGTGTAACTCTGTGTTGTTGTCTGTGTCACACTGCTTTGCTTTATATTGGCCAGGATGCAGTTGTAAATTAGAACCTGTTCTCAACTGGCCTACTTGATTAAATAAAGGTGAAATAAAATAAATAATTTTAAAATCATCATCGTCTCTCCCCCTACCCTCATCTCTCTTTGTATCTCTTTCCCCCTCAGACACGGATGAGTGTAATGAGATCGCTGGTGTCTGTGGAGTGGGCGGGGACTGTCAGAACCAGAAAGGAAGCTACAGTTGCCTCTGTCACCCTGGATACAGTAACTACAACAACAAACAGGCTCAGTGCTCAGGTGATTGTAGAATCTGGTACTATGACGCATTGCTTCCCACGACACGATACATTACAATACGATACCTTTGTCTCTTAGAAGAGGAAGGCCTGGATTGGAAATATAACTAGGCTCCTATTTTAACAGTCCTAAATTACAGCTATATCTAACATACTGTGACATAACATGACGAAAAGTATGTGGACACCTTCTCGTCGAACATCTCTTTCCAAATTCATGGGCATTAATATGGAGTTGATCCCCCACTTTGCTGCTATAACAGCCTCCACTCTTCTGGGAAAGCTGTTCACTAGATGTTGGAACATTACTGCGGAGACTTGCTACCATTCAGCCACAAGAGCATTAGTGAGGTCGGGCACTGATGTTGGGCGATTAGGCCTGGCTCACAGTCAGCATTCCAATTTATCCCAAAGGTGTATGATAGGGTTGAGGTCGGGGCTCTGTGCAGGCCAGTCAAGTTCTTCCACACCGATCTCGACAAACCATTTCTGTATGGACCTCGCTTTGCTGTAACAGGAAATGGCCTTCCCCAGACTGTTGCCGCAAAGTTGGAAGCACAGAATTGTCTAGAATGTAATTATATGCTGAAGTTTTCAGCTTTCCCTTCACTGGAACTAAGGGGCCTAGCGTGAACCATGAAAAACAGCCCCAGATCATTATTCCTCTTCCACCAAACTTTACACTTGGCACGATGCATTCTGGCATGTAGCATTCATCTGCCAAACACAGATTAGTCCACCGGACTGCCAGATGGTGAAGCATGATTCATCACTCCAGAGAATGTGATTCCACTGCTCCAATGACAGTAAGCTTTACACCACACCAGCCGACGCTTGGCATTGCGCCTGGTGATCTTAGGCTTGTGTGCGGCTGCTCGGCCATGGAAACCCATTTCATGAAGTTCCCGATGAACAGTTCTTGTGCTGACGTTTCTTCAAGAGGCCGTTTTTAACTCGGTAGTGAGTCTTGCAACTGAGGACAGACCATTTTATAAAGCTTTGCACTTCAGCACACGACGGTCCCATTCTGTGAGTTTGTGTGGCCTACCGCTTCACGGCTTAATTGTTGTTGCTTCTAGATGTTTCCCCTTCAAGACAGTATCACTTACAGTTGACCAGGGCAGCTCTAGAATGAAATACATTTTACGAACTGACTTGTTGGAAAGGAGGCATCCTATAACGGTTCCACATTGAATGTCACTGAGTAAGACCATTCACTGCCAATGTTTGTCTATGAAGATTGCATGGCTGACATAATCTGACATAATCTAACATAATCTGACATAATATAACACAACATAATACAACATAGCATAATAAAATATAATATAACATAATATAATATAACAATCTAACATAATATAACAATCTAACATAATATAACAATCTAACATAATATAACATAATCTGACATAATATAACATAACATAATACAACATAACATAATCTAACATAATATAATCTAACAAAATATAATATAACAATCTAACATAATATAACAATCTAACATAATACAACATAATATAACATAATCTGACATAATAGAACATAATCTGACATAACATAACATAATATAACATAATCTGACATAATATAACATAATCTAACTAATTATTCCCTATATAGTGCACTACATTAGACCAGGGCCCTATTCCCTATATAGTGCACTACATTAGACCAGGGCCCTATTCCCTATATAGTGCACTACGTTAGACCAGGGCCCATAGAGCGCTATATAATAGGTTGTCATTTGGGATGCGTGCTAGGATGGTTACCAGGGTAACATTTCAGCACTGGTGGGTTTCTGGGTGTTTTAATCTCCACCTCAACTTCCTCTCTGTCTCATATCTTCATTTGTATCCTAGTTAGTTGGTATCTGATGGTAAACATGGTTACCCATGGCAACAACTTCGATCTACTATGATCATTATCAGGATGTGACAGTTTTCATTTGTATGTGTTGTGTTGTGGTGTGTGTTGTGTTGTGTTGTGGTGTTGTGTTGTTGTGTTGTGGTGTGTTATATTTGTATTTATTAAGGATCCCCATTAGTTCCAGTCAAGGCAGCAGCTACTCTTCCTGGGGTCCAGCAAAATTAGGGCAGTTTAAAAACATTCACAATAGATTTCACACATCACTAAATGTTGTGTTGTGTTCTTGTGTGTGGTGTAGTGGTGTGGAGTAGTGTGTTGTGTTGTTATCCAGCTGTGATGGTGTTGTGTTGTGTTGTTTTGTGTTGTTGTGTTGTTGTGCAGGTGGGATTGTGTTGTGTTGTGTTCTTGTGTGTGGTGTAGTGTGTTGTGTTGTTGTGCAAGTGTGATTGTGTTGTGTTGTGCTGTGTGGTGTCGATCCAAATGTGATGGTTTTGTTTTGTGTTTCCTTTAGTACTGACCTGTGACCAGTTCAAAGCGAATGAGACTCCTGGACAGGTGAGATTTACAGTACCTGGACCTGATGAGTCCTTATACAGCAGCTGAACCGTTAGACATAGAATCTACATTATGGCATCATTGACTTGAATGGGGAGGCCCATTCTACTCGTTCTAGTTCTTTAACTGAACCACGTTTGAATGGGGAGGCCCATTCTACTCATTCTATCTCTGTAGCTGAACCATGTTTGCTTTGAATGATATAGATTATTTATTGAAGGGTAAATGTTCCTTCTTGCCACTCTCTGTCTCTGTCTCTGTCTCTGTCTCTGTCTCTGTCTCTCTCTCTCTCTCTTTCCCTCTCTCTCTCTCTCTCTCTCTCTCTCTCTCTCTCTCTCTCTCTCTCTCTCTCTCTCTCTCTCTCTCTCTCTCAATTCAATTCAATTCAATTCAATTCAAGGGGCTTTATTGGCATGGGAAACATGTGTTAACATTGCCAAAGCAAGTGAGGTAGATAATATACAAAAGTGAAATAAACAATAAAAATGAACAGTAAACATTACACATACAGAAGTTTCAAAACATTAAAGACATTACAAATGTCATATTATATTTATACAGTGTTGTAACAATGTACAAATGGTTAAAGTACACAAGGGAAGATAAATAAGCATAAATATGGGTTGTATTTACAATGGTGTTTGTTTTTCACTGGTTGCCCTTGTCTTGTGGCAACAGGTCACAAATCTTGCTGCTGTGATGGCACACTGTGGATTTTCACCCAGTAGATATGGGAGTTTATCTAAATTGGATTTGTTTTCGAATTCTTTGTGGATCTGTGTGATCTGAGGGAAATATGTCTCTCTAATATGGTCATACATTGGGCAGGAGGTTAGGAAGTGAAGCTCAGTTTCCACCTCATTTTGTGGGCAGTGAGCACATAGCCTGTCTTCTCTTGAGAGCCATGTCTGCCTACGGCGGCCTTTCTCAATAGCAAGGCTATGCTCACTGAGTCTGTACATAGTCAAAGCTTTCCTTAAGTTTGGGTCAGTCACAGTGGTCAGGTATTCTGCCACTGTGTACTCTCTGTTTAGGGCCAAATAGCATTCTAGTTTGCTCTGTTTTTTTGTTAATTCTTTCCAATGTGTCAAGTAATTATCTTTTTGTTTTCTCATGATTTGGTTGGGTCTAATTGTGCTGTTGTCCTGGGGCTCTGTGGGGTGTGTTTGTGTTTGTGAACAGAGCCCCAGGACCAGCTTGCTTAGGGGACTCTTCTCCAGGTTCATCTCTCTGTAGGTGATGACTTTGTTATGGAAGGTTTGGGAATCGCTTCCTTTTAGGTGGTTGTAGAATTTAACTGCTCTTTTCTGGATTTTGATAATTAGTGGGTATCGGCCTAATTCTGCTCTGCATGCATTATTTGGTGTTCTACGTTGTACACGGAGGATATTTTTGCAGAATTCTGCATGCAGAGTCTCAATTTGGTGTTTGTCCCATTTTGTGAAGTCTTGGTTGGTGAGCGGACCCCAGACCTCACAACCATAAAGGGCGATGCGCTCTATGACTGATTCAAGTATTTTTAGCCAGATCCTAATTGGTATGTTGAAATTTATGTTCCTTTTGATGGCATAGAATGCCCTTCTTGTCTTGTCTCTCAGATCGTTCACAGCTTTGTGGAAGTTACCTGTGGCGCTGATGTTTAGGCCGAGGTATGTATAGTTTTTTGTGTGCTCTAGCGCAACAGTGTCTAGATGGAATTTGTGGTCCTGGCGACTGGACCTTTTTTGGAACACCATTATTTTGGTCTTACTGAGATTTACTGTCAGGGCCCAGGTCTGACAGAATCTGCGCAGAAGATCTAGGTGCTGCTGTAGGCCCTCCTTGGTTGGTGACAGAACAGTCTGGATGTAAGTCCTCTTGGCGTGGGTCCTCTATGTGTAGGTCCAGGGGGGGGTCCTGCAGGTCTTGGAGGGTGTCTCTTGATCTGTTGCTCCTGTGTGAAGTGTTGGGGCTGCGTTTGAGAGCGATGTCCTTTAGAGTCCGGGCAAAGGTGGGCACTGCTGCCTTGTAGAGGTGGACCTGGTCATAGAGGCTGTTCAAGTCCAGGGTGGAGTGGTGGGCCAGGAAAACATTTGGTTTTGAGGCACAGTCACGGGAAATGCTTGCGTTTACCCGCTGTATTGTATCAGGGTGGAAGTCTTTTCGTGGTAGCAGGGTGGAGATAACCACTTGTGCGTTGGGGAACGTAGAAGAAGCTTTTTCAATCACTCCCTTCAGTGCTGTGGCCACCCTTTCCTGCTGTGCTGTCAGGTCGTTTGTGCCTGTGTGTATTATTATGTGGCTAGGTGAGCCTAGTTGGTCCTCAGACAGAAGGTTAAGGGCGCGCTGGGTGTTTGGACACCAGAGTTTAGACACACTGTGTTTGGGAAAA
The DNA here is from genome assembly GCF_029448725.1 of Salvelinus fontinalis. Taxonomy (NCBI): domain Eukaryota; kingdom Metazoa; phylum Chordata; class Actinopteri; order Salmoniformes; family Salmonidae; genus Salvelinus; species Salvelinus fontinalis. Next base: position 11,976,512 of record NC_074704.1, on the reverse strand, counting down.
AGTTTGTTTTCTTCTATATATTTCCCATTTGAGTCCATAAGGAGAACAATCGGTGTCTTGTGTTTGTCCTCAGTGGGTGTGGGGGGGTTGTCAGGAGGGCTATCAGGGTGGCTGACAGGGGGGTGCTCAGAGGGGGTGAGAGCTGCTGGGCTTGGGGTTTTTCTTTTGTCTGTTCTGCTGTGATGTCGACTCTATGGTCAGGGTCTGGTGTGGACTGTTCTGCTGTGGTGTCTCTCTCTCTCAGTAAAATAAATAACCAGAACATTTATAGTATATGGCAGTAAGCAGTCAGTAAAATAACCAGAACATTATACAATATGGCAGTGAGCAGTCAGTAAAATAACCAGAACATTTATAGAATATGGCAGTAAGCAGTCAGTGAAATAACCAGTAGATGTTATAGTCTTGCTATAAATGTTTTTACCCACATGAAGACAATGAACTTTTCCTCTCTCTCAGACTGTCCCAGGTTTAGCTGGTCTCCTGTCTCTGATGAGGAACAGCTGTCTGGCGTTGAGTAACTCTGGGGACGCAGCCGGAGGGAGACTGACTGGAGAGGTGTTACTGGAGGTAAACCCCCCACACACACACACACACACACACACACACACACACACACACACACACACACACACACACACACACACACACACACACACACACACACACACACACACACACACACACACACACACACACACACACACGGTTCACTCACTTCCTGTTTCCTGTTTCTACTTCCTGTGCATAGAATGTCTTCACGGAGATGGACAGACTCTTGTCTCACGATATCCTAAGCAACAGCCAGGAGGTGAGTGGGTTGCTAGGCGCTGTGGAAGATGCCATGAGACTCATCGGGCCGCAGCTCAGAGACAACCACACCACCAATGAGACAGACCACGCAGGTAACACACACACACACTGCTGAACACACACACACACACTCACACACATCTTCCTTCGCCTTAATCCTTGTCCTTGTACACAGCGACTGAGCTTGCAGTGAGGAGGGGACAGACTCCGCCCACTGGGCCAATCAGCCTGGCCAATGAAAACGCTCGACTGGACACCAGCTGGGAGACAGCCACCGGCAGCGGGACATACCCAGGTAGGATACTCTTCATCATCATCATCATCATCACCACCATCATCATCACCATCATCTCTATAACTAAGTACTATATATTTTAGTACCAGTAACTTAAAAAAAGAAATCTAATTCTGGATTCCGGATTTCCTGTTTATTCCAGGAATCTTCCAACCTGAAAAACCTGGGAATTCTGGGAAAGCTACAAGAAATTCTAGTAACTTGTTTCATTCTGTGCTTCCCAGGTTTCGCTCTGGTTGGGTTGGTGTGTTACAAGACAATGGAGACATCTGTCAACAACTCCTTCCAGTACCTCACTGACACAGACACAGACACAGACACAGACACAGACACAGACACAGACACAGACACAGACACAGACACAGACACAGACACAGACACAGCAACAGACACAGCGTTAAAGCCTAGCTACCAGATCAGTTCCAAGGTGGTAACAGCTTTCGTCAGTAACCCAGCAACAGACCACCTCGCCCAGCCTGTCATCCTCACCTTCAAACATCTACAGGTATCATTTAATAATATGATAATAGCTGATGTTAATATATGATGTATGTAAATATTATAGCATATTATAATCGTACATCTACAGCTTGGACTTGTTTCATATACATTTTCAATTACTAGCTAGATTATACAGTGCTGTGAAAAAGTATTGGCCCCCTTTTTAATTTTGTCAACTTTTTCGTATTTTTGATACTGAATGTTATCAGATCTTCAAGCAAAAACCAAACATTAGATAACACTCAATTCCCCTGTGTGAAAAAGTAATTGCCCCCTACACTCAATACCTGGTTATGTAACATTTAGCTGTAATGACTGCAACCAAATGCTTCCTGTAGTTGTTGATCAGTCTCTCAAATCGCTGTGGAGGAATTCTGGATCGCTCTTGCATGCAGAACTGCTTTAACTCAGTGACATTTTTGGGTTTTCAAGCATGAACTACTCTTTTCATGTCCTGCCACAACATCTCAAATTTGTTGCTTTTTAGCCATTTTAACATACTTGATTAATTTCACATACTTGATTGATTTCACATACTTGATTGACTTGATTGTGTGTTTTGGATCATTGTCCTGCTGCACTTCAGCTTCAGCTCACAGACGGATGGCCTGACATTCTCCTGTAGAATTCTCTGATACAGAGCAGAATTCATACTTCCTTCTATTAAAACCTCTCTGGGATATGTGGGACAGTAGCGTCCCACTTGGACAATAGCCAGGGAAAATGTAGAGTGCCAAATTAAAAAAAATGATATAAAATCAAACTTTCATTAAATCACGCATGTAAGATACCAAATTAAAGCTACACTCGTTGTGAATTCAGCCACCGTGTCAGATTTCAAAAAGGCTTTTCGGCGAAAGCATAAGATGCTATTATCTGATGATAGCACAACAGTAAACAAAGAGAGTGTAGCATATTTCAACACTGCAGGCACGACACAAAACGCAGAAATAAAATATAAATCATGCCTTACCTTTGATGAGATTCTTTTGTTGGCACTCCAATATGTCCCATAAACATCACAAATGGTCCTTTTGTTTGATTAATTCCGTCCATATATCACGCGGTTGATCCAGAAAAAAACAGCTTCCAATTTGCGCAAAGTCACTACAAAATATCTCAAATATTACCTCTAAACTTTGCCAAAACATTTCAAACTACTTTTGTAATACAACTTAAGGTATTTGTAAACGTTAATAATCGATCAAATTGAAGACGGGTCTATCTGTTTTCAATACAGGAGATCAACAAACTAACGCTACTGACTTAAAAAAATTTAAATAATGTATGGTTAGTCCTCGGGGTTTTGCCTGCTACATAAGTTCTGTTATACTTACAGACATGATTCAAACAGTTTCAGAAACTTCAGAGTGTTCAGAGTGTTCTATCCAAATCTACTAATAATATGCATATCTTATATTCTGGGGATGAGGAGAAGGAAGTTGAAATTGGGCACCCTATTTATCCAATAGTGAATTTGCTGCCCCCTATCCTAGAGTCGTCCAGGTCCTGAGGCAGCAAAGCATCCCCAAACCATTACACTACCACCACCATGCTGACCCCAAACCATCACACTACCACCACCATGCTGATCCCAAACCATCACACTACCACCACCATGCTGACCCCAAACCATTACACTACCACCACCATGCTGACCCCAAACCATCACGCTACCACCACCATGCTGATCCCAAACCATTACACTACCACCACCATGCTGACCCCAAACCATCACACTACCACCACCATGCTGACCCCAAACCATCACACTACCACCACCATGCTGACCCCAAACCATCACACTACCTCCACCATGCTGACTCCTAACCATCACACTACCACCACCATGCTGACCCCAAACCATCACACTACCACCACCATGCTGACCCCAAACCATCACACTACCACCACTTGACCACTCTCTCTCACTCTCTCTCTGTCTCTGTCTCTGTCTCTCTGTCTCTCTCTCTCCCTCCCCCAACCCCAGGTGAGGGCGGAGTCAGCGGAGATGAACTATACCTGTGTGTTCTGGTCGGAGGGGCGTGTCCATGAAGAGGGAGGGGCGTGGTCAAGGCGTGGCTGTAACAAAGTCGCGTCTAACGCTACACACACCGTGTGTTCCTGTTCCCACCTTAGCAGCTTTGCTGTTCTCATGGCCCTCTACCCTGTACAGGTATAAACACACACATATACACACACATATACACACACATATACACACACACACACACACACACACGGACGCACGCACGCACGCACGCACGCACGCACGCACGCACGCACGCACACACACACACACACACACACACACACACACACACACACACACACACACACACACACACACACTGGATGTTGTCAGTTGAGTAGGTTGAGTAATGAGTTAAAGGCTGTGTTGTTGCAAGTTGACACACATTATCCAACTGAGGCTTTATTGGCATGGATATAAAATAAACAATAGTGAAATCAACAAAAAAAAATGTACAGTAAACATTACACACAAATGTAAAATGTCATATTATATCTAAATACAGTGTTATAACGATGTGCAAATAGTTGCAACAGGTCACACATCTTGCTGCTGTGATGGCACACTGTGGTAATAGATATGGGTGAAATGATCAACATTTGATTTGTTCCCTCCCTCCCTCCCTCCCTCCCTCCCTCCCTCCCTCCCTCCCTCCCTCCCTCCCTCCCTCCCCTCTCTCTCTCTCGCTCTCTCTCTAGCACACCTTTGAGCTGCGTCTGTTGACGTGGCTGGGTCTGTCGGTGTCTGTGGTGTGTCTGTTGCTGTGCATCCTGACTTTCTGGCTGTGTCGGTCCATCCAGGGGACACGCACCACCATCCACCTCCACCTCTGTGTCTGCCTCTTCATCGCTAACCTCGTCTTCCTCAGCGGTATCTCACACACACAGAGCAAGGTGGGTGTAGGGATGTGGGGACTGTGTGTGTGTCTTCCACACAAGCACCTCACACACACAGAACAATGTGGGTGACGAACAAAGAACAATGTGGGTAATGAACAAAGAACTAGGTGGGTAACGGACAAAGAACAAGGTGGGTAACGGACAAAGAACTAGGTGGGTAACGGACAAAGAACAAGGTGGGTAACGAACAAAGAAAAAGGTGGGTAACGAACAAAGAAAAAGGTGGGTAACGAACAAAGAACAACGTGGGTAACGAACAAAGAACAATGTGGGTAACGAACAAAGAACAAGGTGGGAAATGAACAAAGAACAAGGTGGGTAACGAACAAAGAACAATGTGGGTAACGGACAAAGAACAATGTGGGTAACGAACAAAGAACTAGGTGGGTAACGAACAAAGAACAATGTGGGTAATGAACAAAGAACAAGGTGGGTAACGAACAAAGAACAATGTGGGTAATGAACAAAGAACAACGTGGGTAACGAACAAAGAACAACGTGGGTAACGAACAAAGAACAACGTGGGTAACGAACAAAGAACAATGTGGGTAATGAACAAAGAACAACGTGGGTAACGAACAAAGAACAATGTGGGTAATGAACAAAGTACAATGTGGGTGACGAACAAAGAACTAGGTGGGTAACGAACAAAGAACAACGTGGGTAACGAACAAAGAACAAGGTGGGTAACGAACAAAGAACTAGATGGGTAACGGACAAAGAACTAGGTGGGTAACGGACAAAGAACAATGTGGGTAATGAACAAAGAACAACGTGGGTAACGAACAAAGAACAATGTGGGTAATGAACAAAGAACAACGTGGGTGACGAACAAAGAACTAGGTGGGTAATGAACAAAGAACAATGTGGGTAATGAACAAAGAACAACGTGGGTGACGAACAAAGAACTAGGTGGGTAATGAACAAAGAACAATGTGGGTAATGAACAAAGAACAACGTGGGTAACGAACAAAGAACAAGGTGGGTAACGGACAAAGAACTAGGTGGGTAACGGACAAAGAACTAGGTGGGTAACGGACAAAGAACAATGTGGGTAATGAACAAAGAACAACGTGGGTAACGAACAAAGAACAAGGTGGGTAACGGACAATGAACAACGTGGGTAACGAACAAAGAACTAGGTGGGTAACGGACAAAGAACTAGGTGGGTAACGGACAAAGAAATAGGTGGGTAACGGACAAAGAACAACGTGGGTAACGAACAAAGAACTAGGTGGGTAACGGACAAAGAACTAGGTGGGTAACGGACAAAGAACTAGGTGGGTAACGGACAAAGAACAACGTGGGTAACGAACAAAGAACTAGGTGGGTAATGAACAAAGAACTAGGTGGGTAACGGACAAAGAACTAGGTGGGTAATGAACAAAGAACAATGTGGGTAACGGACAACGAGCAAGGTGGGTAACGAACAAAGAACAAGGTGGGTAACGGACAAAGAACATGGTGGGTAACGGACAAAGAACAAGGTGGGTAACGAACAAAGAACAATGTGGGTAACGGACAAAGAACAAGGTGGGTAACGGACAAAGAACAACGTGGGTAACGAACAAAGAACTAGGTGGGTAACGGACAAAGAACAACGTGGGTAACGAACAAAGAACTAGGTGGGTAACGGACAAAGAACTAGGTGGGTAACGGACAAAGAACTAGGTGGGTAACGGACAAAGAACAACGTGGGTAACGAACAAAGAACTAGGTGGGTAACGAACAAAGAACTAGGTGGGTAACGGACAAAGAACTAGGTGGGTAATGAACAAAGAACAATGTGGGTAACGAACAAAGAACATGGTGGGTAACGGACAAAGAACAAGGTGGGTAACGGACAACGAGCAAGGTGGGTAACGAACAAAGAACAAGGTGGGTAACGGACAAAGAACAAGGTGAGTAACGGACAACGAGCAAGGTGGGTAACGAACAAAGAATTACGTGGGTAACGGACAACGAGCAAGATGGGTAACGAACAAAGAACTAGGTGGGTAACGGACAGAGAACAAGGTGGGTAACGGACAATGAGCAAGGTGGGTAATGAACAAAGAACAAGGTGGGTAACGAACAAAGAAAAATGTGGGTAACGGACAAAGAACAACGTGGGTAACGAACAAAGAACAAGGTGGGTAACGGACAAAGAACATGGTGGGTAACGAACAAAGAACAATGTGGGTAACGGACAAAGAACATGGTGGGTAACGAACAAAGAACATGGTGGGTAACGGACAAAGAACAAGGTGGGTAACGGACAAAGAACATGGTGGGTAACGAACAAAGAACAATGTGGGTAACGGACAAAGAACATGGTGGGTAACGAACAAAGAACTAGGTGGGTAACGGACAAAGAACAATGTGGGTAACGGACAAAGAACAAGGTGGACAAACACATTTAAAGGATGAGTTCAGTGTTTTCTAACTTAGTGTTAGATGGTTCCTCACCCTTAACGTCTATAGGCCAGGAGATCTGGAATACATGCTTCAGTCTTCTTTACAGCCACTACAAATGTAGCTAGTGTTAACTTTAATTAACCACAACTCTTCCCCTCTTCTCCTCCTCCCTCTTGCCCCCTGTCCCCCGCTCCTCTCCCCTCCCCATCTCCATATCTCCTCTCCCCTTGCCCGTCTCCTCCTCCTCCTCTTCTTCTCCTCTCCCCAATACTCCTCTCCTCCTCCCGTCCTTCTTGCCCCTATCCTCCCCCCTCTCCTCTCCTCTCCTCTCCTCTCCTCTCCTCTCCTCTCCTCTCCTCTCCTCTCCTCTCCTCTCCTCTCCTCTCCTCTCCTCTCCTCTCTCAGGGAGGATGTAGGGTTGTAGCAGGTCTCCTCCACCTGTTCTTCCTAGGATCCTTCAGTTGGATGTTGTTAGAGGGGGTTCAGCTCTACCTCATGGTGGTCCTGGTCTTCAACACTACCATAAGGTATTGGATATATTTACTCTATGGTTATAAATTAGTATATATCAGTATATATTTAGAGTATATGTTTGTGTATATTAGCATTACACATTCATCTTATATTCATATATGTATATATATATATATACAGTATAATGTATATTTTATGTATTTTATCGTACATGTGTTTTATATTTCTTATCTATGATATATTCTATTTTATTATATATATTTCTTATCTATTATATATTCTATTTTATAATATATGTTTCTTATCTATTATATGTTCTATTTTATTATACATGTTCCTTATCTTTTATATATTCTAATTTATTATATATATTTCTTATCTATTATATATTCTATTTTATTATATATGTTTCTTATCTATTATATATTCTATTTCATTATATATGTTTCTTATCTATTATATATTCTATTTTATTATATATATATTTCTTATCTATTATATATTCTATTTTATTATATATATGTTTCTTTATTATATATTCTATTTTATGATATATATTTCTTATCTATTATATATTCTATTTTATTATATATGTTTCTTATCTATTATATATAATATGTTATTATATATGTTTCTTATCTATTATATGTTATATTTATTATATATGTGTTTTATATTTCTTATCTATTATATATTATATTTATTATATATATTTCTTATCTATTATATATTATATTTTATTATATATATTTTGTATTTATTATATATGATATTTTATTATACACTGCTCAAAAAAATAAAGGGAACACTTAAACAACACAATGTAACTCCAAGTCAATCACACTTCTGTGAAATCAAACTGTCCACTTAGGAAGCAACACTGATTGACAATAAATTTCACATGCTGTTGTGCAAATGGAATAGACAAAAGGTGGAAATTATAGGCAATTAGCAAGACACCCCCAATAAAGGAGTGGTTCTGCAGGTGGTGACCACAGACCACTTCTCAGTTCCTATGCTTCCTGTCTGATGTTTTGGTCACTTTTGAATGCTGGCGGTGCTTTCACTCTAGTGGTAGCATGAGACGGAGTCTACAACCCACACAAGTGGCTCAGGTAGTGCAGCTCATCCAGGATGGCACATCAATGCGAGCTGTGGCAAGAAGGTTTGCTGTGTCTGTCAGCGTAGTGTCCAGAGCATGGAGGCGCTACCAGGAGACAGGCCAGTACATCAGGAGACGTGGAGGAGGCCGTAGGAGGGCAACAACCCAGCAGCAGGACCGCTACCTCCGCCTTTGTGCAAGGAGGAGCACTGCCAGAGCCCTGCAAAATGACCTCCAGCAGGCCACAAATGTGCATGTGTCTGCTCAAACGGTCAGAAACAGACTCCATAAGGGTGGTATGAGGGCCCGACGTCCACAGGTGGGGGTTGTGCTTACAGCCCAACACCGTGCAGGACGTTTGGCATTTGCCAGAGAACACCAAGATTGGCAAATTCGCCACTGGCGCCCTGTGCTCTTCACAGATGAAAGCAGGTTCACACTGAGCACATGTGACAGACATGACAGAGTCTGGAAACGCCGTGGAGAACGTTCTGCTGCCTGCAACATCCTCCAGCATGACCGGTTTGGCGGTGGGTCAGTCATGGTGTGGGGTGGCATTTCTTTGGGGGGCCGCACAGCCCTCCATGTGCTCGCCAGAGGTAGCCTGGCTGCCATTAGGTACCGAGATGAGATTCTCAGACCCCTTGTGAGACCATATGCTGGTGCGGTTGGCCCTGGGTTCCTCCTAATGCAAGACAATGCTAGACCTCATGTGGCTGGAGTGTGTCAGCAGTTCCTGCAAGAGGAAGGCATTGATGCTATGGACTGGCCCGCCCGTTCCCCAGACCTGAATCCAATTGAGCACATCTGGGACATCATGTCTCGCCCCATCCACTACGCCACGTTGCACCACAGACTGTCCAGGAGTTGGCGGATGCTTTAGTCCAGGTCTGGGAGGAGATCCCTCAGGAGACCATCCGCCACCTCATCAGGAGCATGCCCAGGCGTTGTAGGGAGGTCATACAGGCACGTGGAGGCCACACACACTACTGAGCCTCATTTTGACTTGTTCTAAGGACATTACATCAAAGTTGGATCAGCCTGTAGTGTGGTTTTCCACTTTAATTTTGAGTGTGACTCCAAATCCAGACCTCCATGGGTTGATAAATTTGATTTCCATTGATAATTTTTGTGTGATTTTGTTGTCAGCACATTCAACTATGTAAAGAAAAAAGTTGTAACGGTCGTCTTGTGGTGAGAGATTGGACCAAGGCGCAGCGGGTGATGAATAAATACATGACGAAATTTATTAAACAAACGACGAAACACGAAATAACACTTGAATAATACAAAATAACAAAACGACGTAGACTGACCTAAACATGAGAACTACATAAACCGAAGAACGCACGAACAGGAAAGAACGAAAATGAACGAGACGAGACAGTACCGTGTGGTGTACATAAACACAGACACAGCGACAATCACCCACAAACAAACAGTGTGAACAGCCTACCTTAATATGGTTCTCAATCAGAGGAAACGTAAAACACCTGCCCCCTAATTGAGAACCATATCAGGCAACACATTGCACCCAACATAGAAACACAAAACATAGAATGCCCACCCAGCTCACGTCCTGACCAACTAAACAGAGTTAAACAAAGGAAAATAAGGTCAGGAACGTGACAAAAGTATTTAATAAGAATATTTCATTCATTCAGATCTAGGATGTGTTATTTTAGTGTTCCCTTTATTGTTTTGAGCAGTGTATATATATCTTATCTATTATATATTATATTTTATTATATATGTGTTTTATATTTCTTAACTATTATATATTATATTTTATTATATATGTTTCTTATCTATTATATATTCTATATTATTATATATGTTTCTTATCTATTGTATATTCTATTTTATTATATATGTGTTTTATATTTGTTATCTATTATATATTCTATTTTATTATATATGTTTCTTATCTATTATATATTCTATTTCATTATATATATTTCTTATCTATTATCTATTATTATTATTTTTATTATCATTATTTTTCTTACTCTAGACCTCTGTACCTGTATTTTATGTTTATATTTGATTAGTCATATTGTAAACCTCTGTACCTGTATTTTATGAACCTCTTTGTTTCTTCTTATTATTGTAAACCTCTGTACCTGTATTTTATGAACCTCTGTGATTCTTCTTCTTACTGTAGACCTCTGTACCTGTATGCTGTGGGATATGGACTGCCACTGGCTATAGTCATCATCTCTGCTATCACCTACCCAGATGGATATGGTACCACACAACAGTGAGTACAGTGTGTCTGAGTCTCTAACTCTCTGTATGTGTGTGTGTGTGTCTGTCTGTGTGGGTGTGTGTGTGTGAATAAAATAAAAAGTAACACAATAAACTAACAATAACGGGGTACCGGTACCCAGTCAATGTGCAGGGGTGTAGGTTACTCGAGGTAATTTGTAAATGTAGGTAGGGGTAAAGGGGGTGGTCAACGTAAATAGTCATAGATATAACATGTATATAACCCAAATCTAATGTTATCCTCTCTGTGTGTCTCTGTCAGCTGTTGGTTGTCTCTGGAGAGAGGATTCATCTGGAGTTTCTTCGGCCCAGTGTGCACCATCATCATTCTCAACGTTTTCTTCTTCATCATCACTGTCTGGAGGCTGGCCCAGAAGTTCTCTAGTGTCAACACTAACCTCTCCAACCTACGCAAGATCAAGTAAGGAGAGAGAGAGAGAGAGAGAGAGAGAGAGAGAGAGAGAGAGAGAGAGAGAGAGAGAGAGAGAGAGTAACCTATACACTAGGAGTCAGGAAGCAGGTGCAGAAGGAGAGTTTAATAATGGAGGGATGAGGGAGAGAGAGCGTATAACCTATACACTAGGAGTCAGGAAGCAGGTGCAGAAGGAGAGTTTAATAATGGAGGGATAGAGAGAGAGTGTGTAACCTATACACTAGGAGTCAGGAAGCAGGTGCAGAAGGAGGGTTTAATAATGAGAACAAGCAGATAAACACAACAGGAGCAGCGTACTGAACGTGAACGAAACCAATACCGCCTGAAGGCAGGCTACTGAGGGCTAAATAAAGGGGAAGAAATCAAGGTAATGATGAAGTCCAAGTGTGCATAGCGATGGGGAGAAGGTGTGCATAACGATGGGGAGACGGTGTGCGTAACGATGGGGAGCAGGTTTTCATAACGATGGGTGTAGGTTTGCATAACGATGGGGAGCAGGTTCTCAAAACGATGATGAATAGGTTTGCATAAAGTTGGGGAGCAGGGGTTATTAATGATGGGGAGAAAATGTGATTAATGATAGGGAGCAGGGGTGAATAACGATGGTTGCCAGGACCGGTGGTTAGTACAAAAAACTGTACTAAAACTCTCCACCTCCTCCTCCTCCACAATGTGGATCAGGTGTGGTTAACGATGAGGAGAAGGAGTTATTAACGATGGGGAGCAGGTGTGCGTAACTATGGGGAGCAGGTGTTATTAATGATGGGGAGAAGGTGTGAATAACGATGGGGAGCAGGTGTTATTAATGATGGGGAGCAGGTGTGCGTAACTATGGGGAGCAGGTGTTATTAATGATGGGGAGCAGGTGTTATTAATGATGGGGAGAAGGTGTTATTAATGATGGGGAGCAGGTGTTATTAATGATGGGGAGAAGGTGTTATTAACGATGGGGAGCAGGTGTTATTAACGATGGGGAGCAGGTGTTAGTGTGTCCGGAAGCTAGAGTGGAAACCGGTCGCATTCCGCTTCGCTCCTCAGGTAGTATCACATTTTCACATTCTCATTTCATTTCATTACAGTACAACGGTTTGATTTGTTTAATCTTAGCTAGCTACTTAGCCGTCTTTGTATCAAAGATAATTGCGTAGCTAGCCAGCTATTCTTCGTTCTTTTAACGTAACTTTTAACGTAACGTAGTCAACACTGCTACCTAGCCAGCTAGCCACCGAACAGCAACACTGTAGTAACTATTACATTCAACGGAACGACTCGATTAGTGTAGTGTTAGCTAGCTACATAGTTGTCTTTGCTGTCTTTGTTTCTAAGATAACTGCGTAGTTTAGACTAATTCGGTTAGCTAGCCAGCTATTTTTCGTCCTTTTAACGTAACGTAACGTAGTCAACACTGCTCGCTAGCCAGCTAGCCACCGAATAGCAACACTGTAGAAACTATTACATTCAACGGATCAACGGAACGATTGATTAGTGTAGTGTTAGCTAGCTACATAGTTGTCTTTGCTGTCCTTGTATCTAAGACAATTGTGTAGTTTATACTAATTAACGAGCCAGTTACCGAGGTTACATAGCTAGCTACCGAGGTTACCTAGCCAGCGACACTCTCAAACAAAGTCAACAACGCAGCCACTGCTAGCTAGCCCACTTCCGCAGTACTGTATCATTTTAATAATTTTGGTCAATAAGATTTCTGCAACGCAAGCTTAACTTTCTGAACATTCGAGACGTGTAGTTCACGTGTCATTCCAATCTCCTTTGCATTAGCGTAGCCTCTTCTGTAGCCTGTCAACTATGTGTCTGTCTATCCCTGTTCTCTCCTCTCTGCACAGACCATACAAACGCTTCACACCGCGTGGCCGCGGCCACCCTAACCTGGTGGTCCCAGCGCGCACCACCCACGTGGAGTCCCAGGTCTCCGGCAGCCTCTGGAACTGCCGATCTGCGGCCAACAAGGCAGAGTTCATCTCAGCCTATGCTTCCCTCCAGTCCCTCGACTTCTTGGCACTGACGGAAACATGGATCACCACAGATAACACTGCTACTCCTACTGCTCTCTCCTCGTCTGCCCACGTGTTCTCGCACACCCCGAGAGCTTCTGGTCAGCGGGGTGGCGGCACCGGGATCCTCATCTCTCCCAAGTGGTCTTTCTCCCTTTCTCCCCTTACCCATCTGTCTATCGCCTCCTTTGAATTCCATGCTGTCACAGTTACCAGCCCTTTCAAGCTTAACATCCTTATCATTTATCGCCCTCCAGGTTCCCTTGGAGAGTTCATCAATGAGCTTGATGCCCTGATAAGCTCCTTTCCTGAGGACGGCTCACCTCTCACAGTTCTGGGTGACTTTAACCTCCCCACGTCTACCTTTGACTCATTCCTCTCTGCCTCCTTCTTTCCACTCCTCTCCTCTTTTGACCTCACCCTCTCACCTTCCCCCCCTACTCACAAGGCAGGCAATACGCTCGACCTCATCTTTACTAGATGCTGTTCTTCCACTAACCTCATTGCAACTCCCCTCCAAGTCTCCGACCACTACCTTGTATCCTTTTCCCTCTCGCTCTCATCCATCACTTCCCACACTGCCCCTACTCGGATGGTATCGCGCCGTCCCAACCTTCGCTCTCTCTCCCCCGCTACTCTCTCCTCTTCCATCCTATCATCTCTTCCCTCTGCTCAAACCTTCTCCAACCTATCTCCTGATTCTGCCTCCTCAACCCTCCTCTCCTCCCTTTCTGCATCCTTTGACTCTCTATGTCCCCTATCCTCCAGGCCGGCTCGGTCCTCCCCTCCTGCTCCGTGGCTCGACGACTCATTGCGAGCTCACAGAACAGGGCTCCGGGCAGCCGAGCGGAAATGGAGGAAAACTCGCCTCCCTGCGGACCTGGCATCCTTTCACTCCCTCCTCTCTACATTTTCCTCTTCTGTCTCTGCTGCTAAAGCCACTTTCTACCACTCTAAATTCCAAGCATCTGCCTCTAACCCTAGGAAGCTCTTTGCCACCTTCTCCTCCCTCCTGAATCCTCCTCCCCCTCCTCCCCCCTCCTCCCTCTCTGCAGATGACTTCGTCAACCATTTTGAAAAGAAGGTCGACGACATCCGATCCTCGTTTGCTAAGTCAAACGACACCGCTGGTTCTGCTCACACTGCCCTACCCTGTGCTCTGACCTCTTTCTCCCCTCTCTCTCCAGATGAAATCTCGCGTCTTGTGACGGCCGGCCGCCCAACAACCTGCCCGCTTGACCCTATCCCCTCCTCTCTTCTCCAGACCATTTCCGGAGACCTTCTCCCTTACCTCACCTCGCTCATCAACTCATCCTTGACCGCTGGCTACGTCCCTTCCGTCTTCAAGAGAGCGAGAGTTGCACCCCTGCTGAAAAAACCTACACTCGATCCCTCCGATGTCAACAACTACAGACCAGTATCCCTTCTTTCTTTTCTCTCCAAAACTCTCGAACGTGCCGTCCTTGGCCAGCTCTCCCGCTATCTCTCTCAGAATGACCTTCTTGATCCAAATCAGTCAGGTTTCAAGACTAGTCATTCAACTGAGACTGCTCTTCTCTGTATCACGGAGGCGCTCCGCACTGCTAAAGCTAACTCTCTCTCCTCTGCTCTCATCCTCCTAGACCTATCGGCTGCCTTCGATACTGTGAACCATCAGATCCTCCTCTCCACCCTCTCCGAGTTGGGCATCTCCGGCGCGGCCCACGCTTGGATTGCGTCCTACCTGACAGGTCGCTCCTACCAGGTGGCGTGGCGAGAATCTGTCTCCTCACCACGTGCTCTCACCACTGGTGTCCCCCAGGGCTCTGTTCTAGGCCCTCTCCTATTCTCGCTATACACCAAGTCACTTGGCTCTGTCATAACCTCACATGGTCTCTCCTATCATTGCTATACAGACGACACACAATTAATCTTCTCCTTTTCCCCCTTCTGATGACCAGGTGGCGAATCGCATCTCTGCATGTCTGGCAGACATATCAGTGTGGATGACGGACCACCACCTCAAGCTGAACCTCGGCAAGACGGAGCTGCTCTTCCTCCCGGGGAAGGACTGCCCGTTCCATGATCTCGCCATCACGGTTGACAACTCCATTGTGTCCTCCTCCCAGAGCGCTAAGAACCTTGGCGTGATCCTGGACAACACCCTGTCGTTCTCAACTAACATCAAGGCGGTGGCCCGTTCCTGTAGGTTCATGCTCTACAACATCCGCAGAGTACGACCCTGCCTCACACAGGAAGCGGCGCAGGTCCTAATCCAGGCACTTGTCATCTCCCGTCTGGATTACTGCAACTCGCTGTTGGCTGGGCTCCCTGCCTGTGCCATTAAACCCCTACAACTCATCCAGAACGCCGCAGCCCGTCTGGTGTTCAACCTTCCCAAGTTCTCTCACGTCACCCCGCTCCTCCGCTCTCTCCACTGGCTTCCAGTTGAAGCTCGCATCCGCTACAAGACCATGGTGCTTGCCTACGGAGCTGTGAGGGGAACGGCACCTCAGTACCTTCAGGCTCTGATCAGGCCCTACACCCAAACAAGGGCACTGCGTTCATCCACCTCTGGCCTGCTCGCCTCCCTACCACTGAGGAAGTACAGTTCCCGCTCAGCCCAGTCAAAACTGTTCGCTGCTCTGGCACCCCAATGGTGGAACAAACTCCCTCACGACGCCAGGACAGCGGAGTCAATCACCACCTTCCGGAGACACCTGAAACCCCACCTCTTCAAGGAATACCTAGGATAGGATAAAGTAATCCTTCTGACCCCCCCCCCCCCCCCCCCCCCCCCCCCTTAAAAGATTTAGATGCACTATTGTAAAGTGGTTGTTCCACTGGATGTCATAAGGTGAATGCACCAATTTGTAAGTCGCTCTGGATAAGAGCGTCTGCTAAATGACTTAAATGTAAATGTTAAATGTTATTAATGATGGGGAGCAGGTGTGCGTAACTATGGGGAGCAGGTGTTATTAATGATGGGGAGCAGGTGTTATTAACGATGGGGAGAAGGTGTTATTAATGATGGGGAGCAGGTGTTATTAATGATGGGGAGCAGGTGTTATTAATGATGGGGAGCAGGTGTTATTAATGATGGGGAGAAGGTGTTATTAACGATGGGGAGCAGGTGTTATTAACGATGGGGAGCAGGTGTTATTAACGATGGGGAGCAGGTGTTATTAACGATGGGGAGCAGGTGTGCGTAACTATGGGGAGCAGGTGTTATTAATGATGGGGAGAAGGTGTGCGTAACTATGGGGAGCAGGTGTGCGTAACTATGGGGAGTAGGTGTTATTAATGATGGGGTGAAGGTGTGAATAACGATGGGGAGAAGGGGTGCATAACAATGGTTGCCAGGACCGGTGTTTAGTAGAGTTTTTAAACCAAAACTCTCTTCCTCCCCCTCCTCCTCCCCACCTCTTCCTCCTCCGCCTCACTCCTCCCTTCCCCTCTGCCCTTCTTCCTTCTCAACTATCTCCCCTTCTCCTCCTCCCCCTCCCTCCTCTTCCTTCCTTCCTTCCCCAATTCTCTCCTTCCTTCTCAACTCCCTGTCGCCCTCTCCTCCCCTCCTCCGTCCCCCACTCCTCCTTCCTTCCCCCTCCTCCTCCCTCTCTCCCCTTGTCCTCCCCCTCCCCGCCCCTGTCCTCCTCCCTCCTTCCCCCTCTACCCTCATTCCTTCTCCTCTCTCCCCTCCTCCCCTTCCACCCTCCTTCATCCTTCCTCCGCCCTCTTTCATCCTTCCCCTCTCTCCTTCATCCTCCTTCCTCCTCCCCCCTCCTCCCTCTCTCCTCTTGTCCCCCCCCCACTCCTCTCCTCCCTCCTCCTCCTTCCCTCCCTCCTCCTCCCCCTCCTCCCTCCCTCCCTCCCTCCCTCCCTCCCTCCCTCCCTCCCTCCTCCTTCCCGTCCTCCCTCCTTCCTCCCTCCTCCCCATCCCTCCTCCTTCTCCCTTCCCCTCTTTGCGCCTTCCTTCTCAACTCTCTCCCCTTCTCCTCTTCCCCCTCCCTCCTCCTACCTTCCTTCCCCCAATTCCCTCCTTCCTTCTCAACTCCCACTCGCCCCCTCCGCCCCTCCTCCGTCCCCCACTCCTCCACCCTCTCTCCCTCCTCCCTCTCTTCCCTCCTCCTCCCCCTCTCCCTCCCTCCTCCTTCCCGTCCTCCCTACTTCCTCCCTCCTCCTCCTCCCTCCTCCTTCTCCCTTCCCCTCTTTGCTCCTTCCTTCTCAACTCTCTCCTTCTCCTCCTCCCCCTCCCTCCTCCTACCTTCCTTCCCCCAATTCCCTCTCTTCCTTCTCAACTCCCACTCGCCCCCTCCTCCCCTCCTCCGTCCCCTTCTCCTCCACCCTCTCTCCATCCTCCCTCTCTTCCCTCCTCCTCCCCCCTCTCCCTCCCTCCTCCTTCCTTCCTTCCTTCCCCCTCCCTCTCTCCTCTTGTCCTCCCCCTTCCCTCCCCCTGTCCTCCTCCCTCCTTACCCCTCCACCCTCCTTCCATCTCCTCTCTCCCTCCACCCCTCTCCTTCCTCCCCCTTCCCCTTCCTTCATCCCTTCTCCCCCCTCTCTCATCCTTCCCCTCCCTACTTCATCCTCCCTCCTCCCTCCCTCCTTCCTTCCTCTTCCCCCCTCCTCCATCCTCCTCTCTCCCTCCCCCCACTCCCCTCCACCCTCCTCCTCCCTCCCTCCTCCCCCTCCTTCCTCCTCCCTCCCTTCTTCCTCCTCCCTCCCTCCCCACCCTCCCCATCCCTCCTCCTTCCCGACCTCCCTCCTTCCTCCCCTCCTCCTCCCTCCTTCCTCCTCCCTCCCTCCCCACCCTCACCCCCTCCCTCCTACTTCCCGTCCCCCCCCTCCTCCCCCCTCCCCCCTCCCCTCCTCCCCCCTCCTCCCCTCTCCCCTCCTCCCCCCTCCTCCCCCTCCTCCTCCCCCTCTCTCTCCAGGGTGTTCACAGTGACAGCAGTGGCCCAGCTGTGTGTGTTGGGTACTATGTGGATATTTGGAGTGTTCCAGTTCCAAGAGGAGGGGACAGTGGTCATGACATATCTCTTCACTATCCTCAACTCTCTACAGGGAGCACTGCTGTTCATCATGCACTGCCTACTGAACAAAACGGTATAGTGTGTGTGTGTGTGTGTGTGTGTGTGTGTGCGTGTGTGTAGTGTGTGTGTGTAACACTGTGCTCTGCTGCCCTCATCAGGTTAGAGAGGAGTATTGCAAGCTGCTGTCCTGTATCTGTACACCACAGAAGAAGAGATACTCAGAGGTCAGCACGACCAACCGTTCCTCCAGCCAATCCCAGGTACATACACACACACACACACACACACACACACACACACACACACACACACACACACACACACACACACACACACACACACACACACAGACACATACGCACACACAAACACCACTTTCATTAAGTTAACCTCTGTCCTTTGACCTTTGTCTGTCCTAGGGGTCAAGGAGCGCAGAGAACACGGGGGAGTCGCAGATATGACGTCACCAAACCTCCATAATGCACCTCTTTACTCCCCCTCCCATGACAAATGTTCCCACTAGATGGCCAAACTGTAAAGTCAAAGTGGTCGATATCCTAAACATTTATGAAAACAAAGCTTTGCGTTTAGTAGTGTGGTTAAGATACATTGTAGAAATGGGCAGGGTTTCTGATTTAGCGTCTTGGCCAGATAGTGACACACCAGAAACACTCAGCCCGAGGATAGTACTGTTCAGGCCAGGTTAGTAGAACATGTGTCCAACTAGCCCGACGGATAGTAAAAATGTTAGTCCACTAGCCAGGTTGGCCAGTGCCCAAAATCCTTCAGTTACATCCCTGATTAGACACTTCATATCAAACTTGATGTTAACCACTGTCTTATCAAGCATTAGGTTATCCAATCAGAAGTTATGTGATCTTCATGTCATCGAATAGGAATCCATATGATATTTATGTCATCCAATAGGAATCTATATGATATTTATGTCATCCAATCAGAAGTCATGTGATCTTTATGTCATCCAATCAAAGTTATATGATCTTTATGTCATCCAATAGGAATCTATATGATATTTATGTCAACCAATAGAAAAAGAAAATCCTCTTTTTGAAATTTTCACAACCACAAAAGAAAGGTACTATTTTACACCACTTCGATGAAACCAAAAACATGATAAACAGAAGCTGTCTTCCTTTACATGAATGTGATAGATGTATAGTAATATTTATTACCAAGAGTACAAGATAGGGTGACTTTTCTACACAAATAAATCCAGAGGGATTTAGAAAAACCTAATGTGAACCTTATGTGAAGATATGTGTTAGTTGTGACCAAATGGACTGTTATACTGTAAATGTGTATTGATCTTTAACACTTTATTAACTTCTTATGGCTGAAGGGGCAGTATTGAGTAGCTTGGATGAAAGGTGCCCATTGTAAACGGCCAGCTCCTCAGTCTCAGTTGCTAATATATGCATATTATTATTAGTATTGGATAGAAAACACTCTAACGTTTCTAAAACTGTTTGAATTAAGTCTGTGAGATTAACAGAACTTATATGGCAGGCAAAAACCTGAGAAGTTCCACTTCCTGTTTGGATTTTTTCTGGGGGTGCCATATTTTCAACCAAGCTCTTATTGAAAATACAGAGAGATATTGATGGGTTTTCACTTCCTACGGCTTCCACTAGAAGTCAACAGTCAATAGAACTAAGTCTGATGACTCAAATGTGAAGGGGGGTCGAAGGAGACAGAATTTAGTATGAGGTGCCATGAGGTGACCATACACGCGTTCACGTGAGAGGCAGCTCCGTTCCATCTCTCAATTGAAGTCGATTTAATTCTACGGTTGGAACATTATTCAAGATGTATGTTAACAACATTCTAAAGATTGATTCAGTACATCGTTTGACATGTTTCTACTGACTGTTACGGAACTTTTGGACGTTTCGTCACGTTATAGTGGAGGCACTTTCTGACTTTGGAATTGTTTACCGAAGGCGCGAACCAAAGTAGCTAATTGGACATAAATAACAGACATTATTGAACAAATCAAGCATTTATTGTGGACCTGGGATTCCTAGGACTGCATTCTGATGAACTTCATCAAAGGTAAGAAAACATTTATCATGTATTTTCTGGTTTCTGTTGAGTCCAACATGGTGGCTAATTTGGCTAATCACCTGAGCTCCGTCTCAGATTATTGCATGGTTTATATTTCCGTAAAGTTTTTTTGAAATCTGACACAGCGGTTGCATTAAGGAGAGGTATATCTATAATTCTATGTGTATTACTTGTATTATCATTTATATTTATGTTGAGTATTTCTGTTGAAACGATTTGGCTATGCAAAGTCACTTGATGTTTTTGCAACTAGTGAATCTAACGCCTCAATGTAAACTCTGATTTTTTTATATAAATATGAATTTAATCAAACAAAACATGCATGTATTGTGTAACATGAAGTCCTATGAGTGTCATCTGATAAAAATAATCGAAGGTTAGTGATTAATTGTATCTCTATTCTGGTTTTTGTGAAGCTATCTTTAGCTGGAAAAAATGGCTGTGGTTATTGTGGTTTTGTGGTGACCTAACATAATCGTTTGTAGTGCTTTCGCTGAAAAGCCTATTTGAAATCGGACACTTTGGTGGGATTAACAACACGATTACCTTTAAAATGATATAAGACACATGAATGTCTGAGGAATTTTAATTATGAGATTTCTGTTTTTTGAATTTGGTGCCCTGCACTTCGACTGGCTGTTGTCATATCGATCCCGTTAACGGGACTGCAGCCATAAGAAGTTCTTAATAACTTTTAAGAATAAGCCTTTATAAATGAATATACATGTTTATAAATTATAAAAAATGTTGTACATTTTTACGGAATGGAAGGCTGGTAATATTTACACAATCTCATAAATGTTTACAAATATAATTGTAAATAGTTTATAAATCGTTAAAAGGTTTTTTCATGATAGTTATTATCATGTGTTACCATGGACACCTCTATGCATATCATGAGATAGCATAAGATTTGTTGCGATCACTTGCAGTGCTTCGGTCCAAAAACAGCATTTATCAACCGGTGTTTTAGAAATTCCAATGTGAAGATTTCCAGAATCAGGAGGGAATAAACAGGAAATCCAGATTCTCCAACAGGGATTGTGACTCATAGCTCCATCTTAAAACCATTGGTTCGTTTATCGCTGGCCAACAATATATAGTGTAGCAATTCAGGGGCGGCGGGGGGGGGGGGGGTTGGGGGGGTGTTGCCCTTAAACCTGGGTCCAGCAACTGTTAGCCTAACAAATTAGCCGTTACGCCAAGAGATCTGAACCGCTTGATAAAGTTGCTAGGTGTTGGGTTAAAGTTGTTTTAATAGTTGTATAGGTTTAGGAATATAGTACTGTACAGTTCTGCCATGGTAGAGGTGCTTAGGTACAGATCTAGGACCAGAATACAGTAATGTACTGTACAGTTCTGCCATTGTAGAGGTCCTTAGGCACAGATCTAGGATCAGAATACAGTAAATTACTGTATAGTTCAGCAATGTTAGTGGTCCTTAGGCACAGATCTAGGATCAGCTTACCCAAACCAAAACCTAACTTAAAGGGGCCATCCAGGATTGGTACATCCAGTTTTTTTACTTTTAAATGTGTGATTTATAGCTCTTGGTTCTTGTAGAATATTACTTAAAACTGCTTTGTGACCAGGTCAACTGTCGTTCCCCATCAGAACATTGAAGAATATTTCTTATAACTGCCTTGTGACCAGGTCAACTGTCATTCCCCATCAGAACATTGAAGAATATAACTTATAACTGCCTTGTGAACAGGTCAACTGTCGTTCCCCATCAGAACCCCAACTATAAGCTTGTTTTACTCCATTGTTTGTAAACAATTTAAAGGTTCAAAACATGGTTAAAACAATTATGTTGATCTCATGGATGGTCAGTCCTTGCGTCCAGAGCTCCGTCGATGATTTTGAGAGTGGTTAAATTTCTCCAGTCCCATCCCTCAGCTGTTAACCACAAGTGGTGGGACGACCGGTTTGTTGCTTTTTGAATCCCAGACTGCCCCTTTAAGGTTCCACCCTAGAACTTGGTCTCAGAATAACCATGGAGATAAAGTAGAGTCTTAAAACGTCTTATGGCTGAGATCCCGTTAACGGGATCGATATGACAACAGCCAGTGAAAGTGCAGGGCGCCAAATTCAAAACAACAGAAATCTCATAATTAAAATTCCTCAGACATACAAGTATTTTACACCATTTTAAAGATAAACTTGTTGTTAATCCCACCCCAGTGTCCGATTTCAAAAAGACTTTACGACGAAAGCACACCAAATGATTATGTTAGGTCTGCACCTAGTCACAGAAAAACCCTGCCATTTTTCCAGCCAAAGAGAGGAGTCACAAAAAGCAGCCTTTTGACTAACCTTTGATGAGCTTCATCAGACGACACTCATAGGACTTCATGTTACACAATACATGTATGTTTTGTTCGATAAAGTTCATATTTATATCCAAAAATCTTAGTTTACATTGGCGCGTTACGTTCAGTAATGTTTTGCCTCCAAAACATCCGGTGATTTTGCAGAGAGCCACATCAATTTACAGAAATACTCATCATAAACGTTGATAAAAAATACAAGTATTATATGGAAATTTAGATAAACTTCTCCTTAATGCAACCGCTGTGTCAGAATTTTTTTTTAAATACGGAAAAAGCACACCATGCTATAATATGAGTGCAGCGCTCAGAGCCCAAATAAGCCGTACAAATATCCACCTTGTTTTGGAGTCAACAGAAGTCAGAAATAGCATTATAAATATTCGCTTACCTTTGATGATCTTCATCAGAATGCACTCCCAGGAATCCCAGTTCCACAATAAATGTTTGTTTTGTTCGATAACGTCCATAATTTATGTCCAAATACTTCCTTTTTGTTCGCACGTTTAGTTCCAAAATCCAAAATGATGACGAGCAGGTCAGACAAAAGTCAATAAATTCCATTACAGTTCGTAGAAGCATGTCAAACGATGTATAGAATCAATCTTTAGGATGTTTTTAACATAAATCTTCAATAATGTTTCAACTGGAGAATTCCTTTGTCATCAGAAATGCGATGGAAAGCAGGTCGCTCTCACGGGAGCACGCATGTTAAGCTCATGCCAGACACCTGACTCAAAGAGCTCTCCTTCCCTCATTCTTCACAGTAGAAGCATCAAACAAGGTTCTAAAGACTGTTGACATCTAGTGGAAGCCTTAAGAACTGCAATATGACCAGTATCCCACTGTATATTGGATAGGCAAACCTACAAACCTCAGATTTCCCACTTAGGGGTTAGATTTTTTCTCAGGTTTTTTCCTGCCATACGAGTTCTGTTATACTCACAGACATCATTCAAACAGTGTTTTCTATCCAAATCTGCATATCTTAGCTTCTGGGGCTGAGTAGCAGGCAGTTTACTCTGGGCACCTTATTCATCCAAGCTACTCAATACTGCCCCCAGCCATAAGAGGTTAAAACAGTCTAAACAATGTCTACATTCAATGTTGTATGCTTTTTATTCTATTCTGTTGCACTTTTACTTCGACTAGTTGTGTATTTTATACTTTTAGAGAACGTACTCTTTTCATGTACTTTATCAACACCGTTCTGAATGTAAGCACTTAGTGTTGTACTTGACTGTGTACTCTGTAGTGTGTGTGTGTGTGTGTGTGTGTGTGTCTTTGTGTGTGTGTGAGAGAGAGCGAGAGAGGCAGAGAGAGAGAGAGAGTGGGTGTGTTTTGGTAATTTTAACCACAATAAATCGTTGCTACCAATAACCTACTGTAGATGTCTTCTTACCACACACACACACACACACACACACACACACACACACACACACACACACACACACACACACACACACACACACACACACACACACACACACACACACACACACACACACACACACACACACACACACACACACACACACACACACTCACACACACACAAATTAGCCTCTGGGACTAGAATTATAGAGACAAAAAATAAATGTCAATACAACAGAATAATATCTGCATTAGTGTTTGTGTGTGTGTGTGTGTTGATAACCTTTTTTAAAGACATCCACATTCACACAGTGATATGAATCATATAGATCCATGATAGCAGTACGTGCATGTCTAGTTGTGTCGAACCTGAATGTGTTGAGGCCTACTCAGACCATGGTGAGTGTCCACCCTGAGATCCCTTCTCTAACGACTTCTGTCCTACTTCCGTTTCTATACAGTATATCCCTTCTCTAACGACTTCTGTCCTACTTCACTTTCTATACAGTATATCCCTTCTCTAATGACTTCTGTCCTACTTCATTTTCTATACAGTATATCCCTTCTCTAATTACTTCTGTCCTACTTCACTTTCTATACAGTATATCCCTGTATTGGCAGCCTGAGATCCCTTCTCTAATGACTTCTGTCCTACTTCACTTTCTATACAGTAGATCCCTTCTCTAATGACTTCTGTCCTACTTCAGTTTCTATACAGTAGATCCCTTCTCTAATGACTTCTGTCCTACTTCAGTTTCTATACAGTATATCCCTGTATTGGCAGCCTGAGATCCCTTCTCTAATAACTTCTGTCCTACTTCAGTTTTATACAGTAGATCCCTGTATTGGCAGCCTGAGATCCCTTCTCTAATGACTTCTGTCCTACTTCACTTTCTATATAGTAGATCCCTTCTCTAATGACTTCTGTCCTACTTCACTTTCTATACAGTAGATCCCTTCTCTAATGACTTCTGTCCTACTTCCGTTTCTATACAGTAGATCCCTTCTCTAATGACTTCTGTCCTACTTCACTTTCTATAGAGTAGATCCCTTCTCTAATGACTTCTGTCCTACTTCAGTTTCTATACAGTAGATCCATTCTCTAATGACTTCTGTCCTACTTCATTTTCTATACAGTATATCCCTTCTCTAATTACTTCTGTCCTACTTCACTTTCTATACAGTATATCCCTGTATTGGCAGCCTGAGATCCCTTCTCTAATGACTTCTGTCCTACTTCAGTTTCTATACAGTAGATCCCTTCTCTAATGACTTCTGTCCTACTTCAGTTTCTATACAGTAGATCCCTTCTCTAATGACTTCTGTCCTACTTCAGTTTCTATACAGTATATCCCTGTATTGGCAGCCTGAGATCCCTTCTCTAATAACTTCTGTCCTACTTCAGTTTTATACAGTAGATCCCTGTATTGGCAGCCTGAGATCCCTTCTCTAATGACTTCTGTCCTACTTCACTTTCTACATAGTAGATCCCTTCTCTAATGACTTCTGTCCTACTTCACTTTCTATACAGTAGTTCCCTTCTCTAATGACTTCTGTCCTACTTCACTTTCTATATAGTAGATCCCTTCTCTAATGACTTCTGTCCTACTTCACTTTCTATACAGTAGATCCCTTCTCTAATGACTTCTGTCCTACTTCACTTTCTATACAGTAGATCCCTTCTCTAATGACTTCTGCCCTACTTCCGTTTCTATACAGTAGATCCCTTCTCTAATGACTTCTGTCCTACTTCACTTTCTATACAGTAGATCCCTTCTCTAATGACTTCTGTCCTACTTCACTTTCTATACAGTAGATCCCTGTATTGGCAGCCTGAGATCCCTTCTCTAATGACTTCTGTCCTACTTCACTTTCTATACAGTAGATCCCTTCTCTAATGACTTCTGTCCTACTTCAGTTTCTATACAGTAGATCCCTGTATTGGCAGCCTGAGATCCCTTCTCTAATGACTTCTGTCCTACTTCACTTTCTATACAGTAGATCCCTTCTCTAATGACTTCTGTCCTACTTCAGTTTCTATACAGTATATCCCTTCTCTAATGACTTCTGTCCCGCTTCACTTTCTATACAGTATATCCCTTCTCTAATGACTTCTGTCCTATTTCAGTTTCTATACAGTAGATCCCTTCTCTAATGACTTCTGTCCTACTTCACTTTCTATACAGTATATCCCTTCTCTAATGACTTCTGTCCTATTTCAGTTTCTATACAGTAGATCCCTTCTCTAATGACTTCTGTCCTACTTCAGTTTCTATACAGTATATCCCTTCTCTAATTACTTCTGTCCTATTTCAGTTTCTATACAGTAGATCCCTTCTCTAATGACTTCTGTCCTACTTCAGTTTCTATACAGTATATCCCTTCTCTAATTACTTCTGTCCTACTTCAGTTTCTATACAGTAGATCCCTGTATTGGCAGCAACATGTAGATCAGTACAATATTAACAATCCCACATGGGTTTGTTGATAGGTTCCCTCTTGTTGGAACACTTTACACTGTGACATCAGAAAGAATACATTCTGGACAATAACAGGCTTTGTATTACTAGTAGTGGTGTGAATGTTACAATCATGGATATGGTGTGAATGTTACAATCATGGATATGGTGTGAATGTTCCAACCATGGATATAATATGAATGTCTCTCTCTCTCTCTCTCTCTCTCTCTCTCTCTCTCTCTCTCTCTCTCTCTCTCTCTCTCTCTCTCTCTCTCTCTCTCTCTCTCTCTCTCTCTCTCTCTCTCTCTCTCT
>NC_074704.1:11939714-11947214 GCF_029448725.1 Salvelinus fontinalis | reverse complement strand
GAGAGAGGCAAACGGAGAGAGAGAGGCAAACGGAGAGAGAGAGAGGCAAACGGAGAGAGAGAGAGAGGAAAACGGAGAGAGAGAGAGGCAAACGGAGATAGAGAGGAAAACGGAGAGAGAGAGAGGCAAACGGAGAGAGAGAGAGGCAAACAGAGAGAGAGAGAGGAAAACGGAGATAGAGAGGAAAACGGAGAGAGAGAGAGGCAAACGGAGAGAGAGAGAGGCAAACAGAGAGAGAGAGAGGAAAACGGAGAGAGAGAGGAAAACGGAGAGAGAGAGAGGCAAACAGAGAGAGAGAGAGGCAAACAGAGAGAGAGAGGCAAACGGAGAGAGAGAGAGAGGAAAACGGAGAGAGAGAGAGGCAAACAGAGAGAGAGAGAGGCAAACAGAGAGAGAGAGAGGCAAACAGAGAGAGAGAGAGGAAAACGGAGAGAGAGAGGAAAACGGAGAGAGAGAGAGGCAAACAGAGAGAGAGAGAGGCAAACAGAGAGAGAGAGAGGAAAACAGAGAGAGAGAGGAAAACGGAGAGAGAGAGAGGAAAACAGAGAGAGAGAGAGGCAAACAGAGAGAGAGAGAGGCAAACGGAGATAGAGAGAGGCAAACGGAGAGAGAGAGAGGCAAACAGAGAGAGAGAGGAAAACGGAGAGAGAGAGAGGAAAACAGAGAGAGAAAGAGAGGAAAACAGAGAGAGAGAGAGGCAAATGGAGATAGAGAGAGGAAAACGGAGAGAGAGAGAGAGGCAAACAGAGAGAGAGAGAGAGGCAAACGGAGAGAGAGAGAGGCAAACGGAGAGAGAAAGAGAGGAAAACAGAGAGAGAGAGAGAGGCAAACGGAGAGAGAGAGAGGAAAACGGAGAGAGAAAGAGAGGAAAACAGAGAGAGAGAGAGGCAAATGGAGATAGAGAGAGGAAAACGGAGAGAGAGAGAGAGGCAAACAGAGAGAGAGAGAGAGGCAAACGGAGAGAGAGAGAGGAAAACGGAGAGAGAAAGAGAGGAAAACAGAGAGAGAGAGAGAGGCAAACGGAGAGAGAGAGGAAAACGGAGAGAGAGAGAGGCAAACGGAGAGAGAAAGAGAGGAAAACAGAGAGAGAGAGAGAGGCAAACAGAGAGAGAGAGGCAAACGGAGATAGAGAGAGGCAAACGGAGAGAGAGAGAGAGGAAAACGGAGAGAGAGAGAGAGGCAAACAGAGAGAGAGAGGAAAACGGAGAGAGAGAGGAAAACGGAGAGAGAGAGAGGCAAACGGAGAGAGAGAGAGAGGAAAACGGAGAGAGAGAGAGAGGCAAACAGAGAGAGAGAGAGGCAAACAGAGAGAGAGAGAGGCAAACAGAGAGAGAGAGAGGAAAACGGAGAGAGAGAGGAAAACGGAGAGAGAGAGGAAAACGGAGAGAGAGAGAGAGGAAAACGGAGAGAGAAAGAGAGGAAAACAGAGAGAGAGAGAGGCAAATGGAGATAGAGAGAGGCAAACGGAGATAGAGAGGAAAACGGAGAGAGAAAGAGAGGAAAACAGAGAGAGAGAGAGAGGCAAACGGAGAGAGAGAGAGGCAAACAGAGAGAGAGAGGCAAACGGAGAGAGAGAGAGGCAAACGGAGAGAGAGAGAGGCAAACGGAGAGAGAAAGAGAGGAAAACGGAGAGAGAGAGAGGCAAACAGAGAGAGAGAGGCAAACAGAGAGAGAGAGGCAAACGGAGAGAGAGAGAGGCAAACGGAGAGAGAAAGAGAGGAAAACGGAGAGAGAGAGAGGCAAACAGAGAGAGAGAGGCAAACGGAGAGAGAGAGAGGCAAACGGAGATAGAGAGAGGCAAACGGAGAGAGAGAGAGAGGAAAACGGAGAGAGAGAGGAAAACGGAGAGAGAGAGAGAGGAAAACGGAGAGAGAAAGAGAGGAAAACAGAGAGAGAGAGAGGCAAATGGAGATAGAGAGAGGCAAACGGAGATAGAGAGGAAAACGGAGAGAGAAAGAGAGGAAAACAGAGAGAGAGAGAGAGGCAAACGGAGAGAGAGAGAGGCAAACAGAGAGAGAGAGGCAAACGGAGAGAGAGAGAGGCAAACGGAGAGAGAAAGAGAGGAAAACAGAGAGAGAGAGAGAGGCAAACGGAGAGAGAGAGAGGCAAACAGAGAGAGAGAGGCAAACGGAGAGAGAGAGAGGCAAACGGAGATAGAGAGGAAAACGGAGAGAGAGAGGAAAACGGAGAGAGAGAGAGAGGCAAACAGAGAGAGAGAGGAAAACGGAGAGAGAGAGAGAGGAAAACGGAGAGAGAAAGAGAGGAAAACAGAGAGAGAGAGGAAAACGGAGAGAGAGAGGAAAACGGAGAGAGAGAGAGAGGCAAACAGAGAGAGAGAGGAAAACGGAGAGAGAGAGAGAGGAAAACGGAGAGAGAAAGAGAGGAAAACAGAGAGAGAGAGAGGCAAACGGAGAGAGAGAGAGGCAAACGGAGAGAGAGAGAGGCAAACGGAGATAGAGAGAGGCAAACGGAGAGAGAGAGAGGCAAACGGAGATAGAGAGAGGCAAACGGAGATAGAGAGAGGCAAACGGAGATAGAGAGAGGCAAACGGAGAGAGAGAGAGGAAAACGGAGAGAGAGAGGCAAACGGAGAGAGAGAGAGGCAAACAGAGAGAGAGAGGAAAACGGAGAGAGAGAGGCAAACAGAGAGAGAGAGGAAAACAGAGAGAGAGAGGCAAACGGAGAGAGAGAGAGGCAAACAGAGAGAGAGAGGAAAACGGAGAGAGAGAGGCAAACGGAGAGAGAGAGGAAAACGGAGAGAGAGAGGCAAACGGAGAGAGAGAGAGGCAAACAGAGAGAGAGAGGAAAACGGAGAGAGAGAGGCAAACGGAGAGAGAGAGAGGCAAACAGAGAGAGAGAGGAAAACGGAGAGAGAGAGGCAAACGGAGAGAGAGAGAGGCAAACAGAGAGAGAGAGGAAAACGGAGAGAGAGAGGAAAACGGAGAGAGAGAGAGAGGCAAACAGAGAGAGAGAGGAAAACGGAGAGAGAGAGAGAGGAAAACGGAGAGAGAAAGAGAGGAAAACAGAGAGAGAGAGAGGCAAATGGAGATAGAGAGAGGCAAACGGAGATAGAGAGGAAAACGGAGAGAGAAAGAGAGGCAAACAGAGAGAGAGAGAGGCAAACGGAGAGAGAGAGAGGCAAACGGAGATAGAGAGAGGCAAACGGAGAGAGAGAGAGGCAAACGGAGAGAGAGAGAGGCAAACGGAGAGAGAGAGGGGCAAACGGAGAGAGAGAGGGGCAAACGGAGAGAGAGAGAGGCAAACAGAGAGAGAGAGAGGCAAACAGAGAGAGAGAGAGGCAAACGGAGAGAGAGAGAGGCAAACGGAGAGAGAGAGGAAAACGGAGAGAGAGAGAGGCAAACGGAGAGAGAGAGAGAGGCAAATGGAGAGATAGAGAGGCAAACAGAGAGAGAGAGAGGCAAACAGAGAGAGAGAGGCAAACGGAGAGAGAGAGAGGCAAACGGAGATAGAGAGAGGCAAACGGAGAGAGAGAGAGAGAGGCAAACAGAGAGAGAGAGAGGAAAACGGAGAGAGAGAGAGAGAGGCAAACAGAGAGAGAGAGAGGCAAACGGAGAGAGAGAGAGGCAAACGGAGATAGAGAGGAAAACGGAGAGAGAGAGGAAAACGGAGAGAGAGAGAGAGGCAAACAGAGAGAGAGAGGAAAACGGAGAGAGAGAGAGAGGAAAACGGAGAGAGAAAGAGAGGAAAACAGAGAGAGAGAGGAAAACGGAGAGAGAGAGGAAAACGGAGAGAGAGAGAGAGGCAAACAGAGAGAGAGAGGAAAACGGAGAGAGAGAGAGAGGAAAACGGAGAGAGAAAGAGAGGAAAACAGAGAGAGAGAGAGGCAAATGGAGATAGAGAGAGGCAAACGGAGATAGAGAGAGGCAAACGGAGAGAGAGAGAGGCAAACGGAGAGAGAGAGAGGCAAACGGAGATAGAGAGAGGCAAACGGAGAGAGAGAGAGGCAAACGGAGATAGAGAGAGGCAAACGGAGATAGAGAGAGGCAAACGGAGATAGAGAGAGGCAAACGGAGAGAGAGAGAGGAAAACGGAGAGAGAGAGGCAAACGGAGAGAGAGAGAGGCAAACAGAGAGAGAGAGGAAAACGGAGAGAGAGAGGCAAACAGAGAGAGAGAGGAAAACAGAGAGAGAGAGGCAAACGGAGAGAGAGAGAGGCAAACAGAGAGAGAGAGGAAAACGGAGAGAGAGAGGCAAACGGAGAGAGAGAGGAAAACGGAGAGAGAGAGGCAAACGGAGAGAGAGAGAGGCAAACAGAGAGAGAGAGGAAAACGGAGAGAGAGAGGCAAACGGAGAGAGAGAGAGGCAAACAGAGAGAGAGAGGAAAACGGAGAGAGAGAGGCAAACGGAGAGAGAGAGAGGCAAACAGAGAGAGAGAGGAAAACGGAGAGAGAGAGGAAAACGGAGAGAGAGAGAGAGGCAAACAGAGAGAGAGAGGAAAACGGAGAGAGAGAGAGAGGAAAACGGAGAGAGAAAGAGAGGAAAACAGAGAGAGAGAGAGGCAAATGGAGATAGAGAGAGGCAAACGGAGATAGAGAGGAAAACGGAGAGAGAAAGAGAGGCAAACAGAGAGAGAGAGAGGCAAACGGAGAGAGAGAGAGGCAAACGGAGATAGAGAGAGGCAAACGGAGAGAGAGAGAGGCAAACGGAGAGAGAAAGAGGCAAACAGAGAGAGAGAGAGGCAAACAGAGAGAGAGAGAGGCAAACGGAGAGAGAGAGAGGCAAACAGAGAGAGAGAGAGGCAAACGGAGAGAGAGAGAGGCAAACGGAGATAGAGAGAGGCAAACGGAGAGAGAGAGAGAGAGGCAAACAGAGAGAGAGAGAGGCAAACGGAGAGAGAGAGAGGCAAACGGAGATAGAGAGAGGCAAACGGAGAGAGAGAGAGGCAAACGGAGAGAGAGAGAGGCAAACGGAGAGAGAGAGGGCAAACGGAGAGAGAGAGGGGCAAACGGAGAGAGAGAGAGGCAAACAGAGAGAGAGAGGCAAACGGAGAGAGAGAGAGGCAAACGGAGAGAGAGAGGCAAACAGAGAGAGAGAGAGGCAAACAGAGAGAGAGAGGCAAACAGAGAGAGAGAGAGGCAAACGGAGAGAGAGAGAGGCAAACGGAGAGAGAGAGGAAAACGGAGAGAGAGAGAGGCAAACGGAGAGAGAGAGAGAGGCAAATGGAGATAGAGAGAGGCAAACGGAGAGAGAGAGAGGCAAACAGAGAGAGAGAGAGGCAAACGGAGAGAGAGAGAGGCAAACGGAGATAGAGAGAGGCAAACGGAGAGAGAGAGAGGCAAACGGAGAGAGAGAGAGGCAAACGGAGAGAGAGAGGGGCAAACGGAGAGAGAGAGGGGCAAACGGAGAGAGAGAGAGGCAAACAGAGAGAGAGAGAGGCAAACAGAGAGAGAGAGAGGCAAACGGAGAGAGAGAGAGGCAAACGGAGAGAGAGAGGAAAACGGAGAGAGAGAGAGGCAAACGGAGAGAGAGAGAGAGGCAAATGGAGAGATAGAGAGGCAAATGGAGAGATAGAGAGGCAAACGGAGAGAGAGAGAGGCAAACGGAGAGAGAGAGAGGCAAACGGAGAGAGAGAGAGAGGCAAATGGAGAGATAGAGAGGCAAACGGAGAGAGAGAGAGGCAAACGGAGAGAGAGAGAGGCAAACGGAGAGAGAGAGAGAGGCAAATGGAGAGATAGAGAGGCAAATGGAGAGATAGAGAGGCAAACGGAGAGAGAGAGAGGCAAACGGAGAGAGAGAGAGGCAAACGGAGAGAGAGAGAGAGGCAAATGGAGAGATAGAGAGGCAAATGGAGAGATAGAGAGGCAAATGGAGAGATAGAGAGGCAAACGGAGAGAGAGAGAGGCAAACGGAGAGAGAGAGAGGCAAACGGAGAGAGAGAGAGAGGCAAATGGAGAGATAGAGAGGCAAATGGAGAGATAGAGAGGCAAACGGAGAGAGAGAGAGAGGCAAATGGAGAGATAGAGAGGCAAACGGAGAGAGAGAGAGGCAAACGGAGAGAGAGAGAGGCAAACGGAGATAGAGAGGAAAACGGAGATAGAGAGAGAGGCAAACGGAGATAGAGAGGCAAACGGAGAGAGAGAGAGGCAAACGGAGAGAGAGAGAGGCAAACAGAGAGAGAGAGGAAAACGGAGATAGAGAGGCAAACGGAGAGAGAGAGAGAGGCAAACAGAGAGAGAGAGGCAAACGGAGAGAGAGAGGAAAACGGAGAGAGATTATATTTATATTCTGTTAATACTTATTTTCCACCATAATTTGCAAATAAATTCATTAAAAATCCTACAATGTGATTTTCAGGATTTTCTTTTCTCATTTTGTCTGTCATAGTTGAAGTGTACCTATGATGAAAATTACAGGCCTCTCTCATCTTTTTAAGTGGGAGAACTTGCACAATTGGTGGCTGACTAAATACTTTTTTCCCCCACTGTATTGGACTACCCAGACTGTTGTAGGACTACCTACAACTGTTATAGGACTACCCAGACTCCTGTAGGACTACCCAGACTACGGTAGGACTACCCAGACTACTGTATGACTACCCAGACTACTGTATGACTACCCAGACTACTGTATGACTACCCAGACTACTGTAGGACTACCCAGACTACTGTAGGACTCCCCAGACTACTGTAGGTCTACCCAGACTACTGTATGACTACCCAGACTACTGTAGGACTACCCAGACTACTATAGGACTACCCAGACTACTATAGGACTACCCAGACTACTGTAGGACTACCCAGACTTAAAGTTGACCGATCATTCTGAACAGGAGAAGAGCCCTCTGCTCATCACACTGTAAAGTTAATACTACTAGAACCTGAGGATCTACTGCTGGTTCCTGTTGTATCCTCCTACAGGATAATCCAACACGAAGAGATGTGGTTACTAAGTATAGACACTTTAAATAAGTTAATTCACTTCATAACGAATGTAGTTTACCTTGTTTCAGGCTTATTCTCTGTCCCATGTGATTTCAATAAGAGGAACCTCACGTATTCACTACCACTGCAGGAAATGCCCTTACCCATTCTGTTTCTCAGAAATGAGTACGGTGTGAGTGTGTGTGTGGGCGCGTGGGCCTGTGTGTGTGTCCTACAGTATGTTGAGACTGTACTGTGTCCTTACAGTCTGGGTCGTCTACTTTGACCTGTTTAGACATGAACTAGAAGGGTTTCTTCAGAAATTCTTTCAACCCTTTTATGGTTCTGGTATATATTATAATTCAGAAATGTTCACAAGTTGTTCACTGTTTTCACAAGAGACAGACTGACACACATTTTCTGTTTTGACTGTTAGGTGGTTTACCAGCGGTCAGAGTGTGTGTGTGTTTGAATACCCTTATAAGGTGATGTTACAGCTGTGTCATTACCAGCATATTTTCTATGTTGTACTATTGTGTGTGTGTGTGTGTGTGTGTGTGTGTGTGTGTGTGTGTGTGTGTGTGTGTGTGTGTGTGTGTGTGTGTGTGTGTGTGTGTGTGT
>NC_074704.1:11932214-11937214 GCF_029448725.1 Salvelinus fontinalis | reverse complement strand
TATGTCAACCATTTCTACAAAGCTGGGATTTGACCAGAGTCCTATGTCAACCACTTCTACAAAGCTGCGATTTGGCCAGAGTCCTATGTCAACCACTTCTACAAAGCTGGGATTTGACCAGAGTCCTATGTCAACCATTTCTACAAAGCTGGGATTTGACCAGAGTCCTATGTCAACCCCTTCTATAAAGCTGCGATTTTCTCTGGGACATTCTAGGTTGTTATATTTCAATGTTGTAGAATGTTTAGTATCAGTATTAGTATTGTAGTGATCCAGCCAGTTCCTCTGGAGAACTCTGGAACCCTCCAGTCATACACACACACACACACAGGCACACGCACGTGCACGTGCACACACACACACACACACACACACACACACACACACACACACACACACACACACACACACACACACACACACACACACACACACACACACACACACACACACACACACACACACACACACACACAGGGTCAGTTGTCAAGATGTGTCTGCAGTTAGTTAGCTCCTTGTTTACTGAGCAGCTTAGCTCAGACGTTCTCTCTTCCGTTTGCCGCAGTAGCTTCCTGTGAGAGTTTGTGTGTGTATTTCTGTGTGTGTATTTCTGTGTGTGTGTCTGTGTTTCTTTTGTCTGTGTTTCTGTGTCTGTGTTCCTGTGTCTGTGTTTCTGTGTCTGTGTTTCTGTGTGTTCCTGTGACTGTGTTTCTGTGTCTGTGTGTGTGTTTCTGTGTGTGTTTCTGTGTTTCTGTGTGTGTGTTTCTGTGTTTCTGTGTCTGTGTTTCTGTGTGTGTGTTTCTGTGTTTCTGTGTGTGTGTTTCTGTGTTTCTGTGTGTGTGTTTCTGTGTTTCTGTGTCTGTGTTTCTGTGTTTCTGTGTTTCTGTGTCTGTGTTTCTGTGTTTCTGTGTCTGTGTTTCTGTGTCTGTGTTTCTGTGTTTCTGTGTGTGTGTTTCTGTGTGTGTGTTTCTGTGTTTCTGTGTTTCTGTGTCTGTGTTTCTGTGTGTGTTTCTGTGTCTGTGTTTCTGTGTCTGTGTTTCTGTGTCTGTGTTTCTGTGTCTGTGTTTCTGTGTGTGTGTTTCTGTGTGTGTGTTTCTGTGTGTGTGTTTCTGTGTGTGTGTTTCTGTGTCTGTGTTTCTGTGTCTGTGTTTCTGTGTGTGTATGTGAGTAAGTGTTTGTATGCTTGTTTGAGACAATGAGAGATGCAGAGTGAGAGATGGGAAAGAGCGTTAGAGAGAGAGTTAGAGAGAGAGTAAGGGGGAGAGAGAGGAGAGAGAGAGAGGAGAGAGAGAGGAGAGGGAGAGAGAGAGAGATGTTTACTTGCTTTGGCAACGTAAACATATGGTCCCATGCAAGTAAAGCCCCTTGAATTGTATTGAAATTGAAAGAGAACGAGAGTGGGAGCGAGCGAAAGAGGGAGAGAGAGAGATAAGGAGAGAGCAATGTAAACAGACTGTATGTTTCACAGGCCAATAAAGCCCATAGAATTGAATTGAGAGAATGTATTTTGTGGCCCACGTCTCAGGTAGTTCCATGTGGGTCTTTCCTCTTGCTCCTCTACCTGTCCTAATAAGTCAGTGAGCTGAATAAGGGTGTGTGTGTGTGTGTGAGGTAGATGGATAGCAGTTATGGAGATGGCCATAAATGGCAGTTCTCTCCCCTCCTTAATAAGAACAGGAACGATTGCTATGAGAGAGAGAGAACAATCACTATGCTAACCTCACTACTTATTGGTCAGTCACCTCTCATTACTCATGTGTGTGTGTGATGTGTATTTATTCATTTAATCCTTATTTTACCAGGAAGTTGACTGAGAACACATTCTCGTTTACAGCTACTACCTGGGGAATAGTTACAGGGGAGAGGAGGGGGATGAATGAGCCAATTGTAAACTGGGGATGATTCGGTGACCATGACGGTATGAGGGCCAGATTGGGAATTTAGCCAGGACACCGGGGTTACCCACTCTTACAATAAGTGCCATGGGATTTTTAGTGACTACAGAGAGTCAGGACAGCCATTTAACATCCCATCTGAAAG
Organism: Salvelinus fontinalis; assembly: GCF_029448725.1. Lineage (NCBI taxonomy): Eukaryota > Metazoa > Chordata > Actinopteri > Salmoniformes > Salmonidae > Salvelinus > Salvelinus fontinalis. Next base: position 11,935,174 of record NC_074704.1, on the reverse strand, counting down.
ACAGCACCCTACACTGTTCAATGCGTGTGCTCAGGTCTGTTCAATATTGGTCCGACCAATCTGATTCCACGCTTCAAGATTGCTTCGATCACATGGACTGGGATATGTTCCGGATAGCATCGGACAACAACATTGATGTATACGCTGATACTGTGAGCGAGTTTATTAGCAAGTGCATCGGTCATGTTGTACCCACGGTGACTATTAAAACCTTCCCCAACCAGAAACCTTGGATTGATGGCAGCATTCGCACAAAACTGAAAGCTCGAACCACTGCTTTTAAACATGGCAAGGCGACCGGAAACATGACCAAATACAAAACGGTGTAGCTATTCCCTCCGCAAGGCAATCAAACAAGCTAAGCGTCAGTAGAGAGACAAAGTAGAGTCGCAATTTAACGGCTCAGACACGAGACATATGTGGCAGGGTCTACAGTCAATCACGGATTACAAAAAGAAAACCAGCCCCGTCGCAGACACCGACGTCTTGCTCCCAGACAAACTAAACAACTTCTTTGTTCGCTTTGAGGACAATACACTGCCACTGACACAGCCTGCTACCAAAACCTGCGGGCTCTCCTTCACCGCAGCCAACGTGAGTAAAACATTTAAACGTGTTAACCCTCGGTAGGCTACCGGTCCAGATGATATCCCAAGCCGCGTCCTCAGAGGATGCACAGACCAGCTGGCTGGTGTGTTTACGGACATATTCAATCAATCCCTATCCCAGTCTGCTGTTCCCAAATACTTCAAGAGGGCCACCATTGTTCCTGTTCCCAAGAAAGCTAAGGTAACTGAGCTAAATGACTATCGCCCTGTAGCACTCACTTCCGTCATCATGAAGTGCTTTGAGAGACTATTCAAGGATCATATCCCCTCCACCCTAACTGACACCCTAGACCCACTCCAATTTGCTTACCGCCCCAATAGGTCTACAGACGACGCAATCTCAATCACACTGCACACTGCCCGAACCAATCTGGACAAGAGGAATACCTATGTGAGAATGCTGTTCATCGACTACAGCTCAGCATTTAACACAATAGTACCCTCCAAACTCATCATGAAGCTCGAGACCCTGGATCTCGACCCCGCCCTGTGCAACTGGGTCCTGGACTTTCTGACGGGCCGCACCCAGCTGGTGAGGGTAGTAAACAACATCTCCACCCCGCTGATCCTCAACACTGGGCCCCCACAAGGGTGAGTTCTCAGCCCCCTCCTGTACTCCCTGTTCACCCATGACTGCGTGGCCATGCACGCCTCCAACTCAATCATCAAGTTTGCAGGCGACACTACAGTGGTAGGCTTGATTACCAACAACGGCGAGACGGCCTACAAGGAGGAGGTGAGGGCCCTCGGAGTGTGGTGTCAGGAAAATAACCTCACACTCAACGTCAACAAAACAAAGGAGATGATCGGAAAATACTTATTTTCCACCATAATTTGCAAATAAATTCATTAAAAATCCTACAATGTGATTTTCAGGATTTTTTTTCTCATTTTGTCTGTCATAGTTGAAGTGTACCTATGATGAAAATTACAGGCCTCTCTCATCTTTTTAAGTGGGAGAACTTGCACAATTGGTGGCTGACTAAATACTTTTTTGCCCCACTGTTTAATATACTGTACTCTATACCATCTACTGCATCTTGGCTATGCAGTTCGGCCATCGCTCATCCATGTATTTATATGTACATATTCTTATTCATTCCTTTACACTTGTGTGTATAAGGAAGTTGTTGTGAATTTGTTGGATTAGTTGTTAGATATTACTGCACGGTCGGATAAAGAAGCACAAGCATTTCGCTACACTCGCATTAAAATCTGCTAACCATGTGTATGTGACCAATACAATTTGATTTGGTTTGATTTGACCTCAATACTTAACGGCCAGTCACCTCTCATTACTCATTACTGTGTGGGTTTCTTCTCTAAACACAGTGTGATGAAATACAGACCTCTATGACGTCATCAGAATGCGTCCTGGAGCCAGCTGGAATATTCTGTTGTCTCTCTGTGTGTGTGTGTGTGTGTGTGTGTGTGTGTGTGTGTGTGTGTGTGTGTGTGTGTGTGTGTGTGTGTGTGTGTGTGTGTGTGTGTGTGTGTGTGTGTGTGTGTGTGTGTGTGTGTGTGTGTGTGTGTCTGTGTCTGTGTGTGTGTGTGTGTACTCTGTCTACTCTGACATCATAGTGTAGATCACCTGTCTCTACTGTCTCTACTTTCATCTCTTTCAGAGAATTTAAGTGTTTGCTTCAGCTTGCCTGAAGTGCTAGATGGGCTGGGCTTTCTCTCATTCTGACTATTCTATTGGTCCATTGCGCCAGGCAAACTCACTGAAACCCACCTAAATTATTTTGAATGATTTCAAATAGTCTTTGAACCCTTTAGTTCTGGTTCTTGTTGCTTACTGGTGTGAGCGAGTCAGAGACACAATCTGAGGTCTCCTGATCCCGTCTTTGAGCCTTCAAAGACGGGCCGATATTTTCAAACATATCGGATCTTATCGGCATTAAATCTGTATTGTTTTTGAGTGTGAGATGTGCAACGACAAGTTTTGAGAACGGTGATCAGCAATAGCCAATGAGAGCTCAGCAGAGAAGAAGCCAGTGGGTTGACGACGTTGCATCGCGTCACCCAGAATGTGTAAACTCTCCAAGTGTCAAATCGTTACAGCTCTGTTCACAAGCTACGTTATTCAATTTAAAATGTATTGTCTAGATTCTCTGCATGGCAAGCATGAATATCTGACTGGAAACTTTTATGAGTCTGCTTTGAGCCACAGCTCGTTGTAGCTACGTTAACAATCGAATCACATCATGTGTAAACTCTCAAAGTGTTAAATGAGTTTTGTATTTAGCCACGTTAACAATCGAATCACATCATTGTTTTTAGAGAGAACAGCGTGGAATGTAGAATCCTCTGGACCAGGTGAAGAGTCTTGTGGTGGTGACCCCTGTCTGT
>NC_074704.1:11904714-11929714 GCF_029448725.1 Salvelinus fontinalis | reverse complement strand
TGTAGTACTATGTTCAGGTAGTTTTGTTATGGATGTTATGGATGTAGTACTATGTTCAGGTAGTTATGTTATGGATGTAGTACTATGTTCAGGTAGTTATGTTATGGATGTAGTACTATGTTCAGGTAGTTATGTTATGGATGTAGTACTATGTTCAGGTAGTTATGTTATGGATGTTATGGGTGTAGTACTATGTTCAGGTAGTTATGTTATGGATGTTATGGATGTAGTACTATGTTCAGGTAGTTATGTTATGGATGTAGTACTATGTTCAGGTAGTTATGTTATGGATGTTATGGATGTAGTACTATGTTCAGGTAGTTATGTTATGGGTGTAGTACTATGTTCAGGTAGTTGTGTTATGGATGTAGTACTATGTTCAGGTAGTTATGTTATGGATGTTATGGATGTAGTCCTATGTTCAGGTAGTTATGTTATGGATGTTATGGATGTAGTACTATGTTCAGGTAGTTATGTTATGGATGTAGTACTATGTTCAGGTAGTTATGTTATGGATGTTATGGATGTAGTACTATGTTCAGGTAGTTATGTTATGGATGTAGTACTATGTTCAGGTAGTTATGTTATGGATGTAATGGATGTAGTACTATGTTCAGGTAGTTATGTTATGGATGTAATGGATGTAGTACTATGTTCAGGTAGTTATGTTATGGATGTTATAGATGTAGTACTATGTTCAGGTAGTTATGTTATGGATGTTATGGATGTAGTACTATGTTCAGGTAGTTATGTTATGGATGTTATGGATGTAGTACTATGTTCAGGTAGTTATGTTATGGATGTTATGGATGTAGTACTATGTTCAGGTAGTTATGTCATGGATGTTATGGATGTAGTACTGTGTTCAGGTAGTTATGTTATGGATGTATTACTATGTTCAGGTAGTTATGTTATGGATGTTATGGATGTAGTACTATGTTCAGGTAGTTATGTTATGGATGTTATGGATGTAGTACTATGTTCAGGTAGTTATGTTATGGATGTAGTACTATGTTCAGGTAGTTATGTTATGGATGTTATGGATGTAGTACTATGTTCAGGTAGTTATGTTATGGATGTAGTACTATGTGCAGGTAGTTGTGTTATGGATGTTATGGATGTAGTACTATGTTCAGGTAGTTATGTTATGGATGTTATGGATGTAGTACTATGTTCAGGTAGTTGTGTTATGGATGTAGTACTATGTTCAGGTAGTTATGTTATGGATGTAGTACTATGTTCAGGTAGTTGTGTTATGGATGTAGTACTATGTTCAGGTAGTTATGTTATGGATGTAGTACTATGTTCAGGACATGTTCTGTTATTCATTGCTGTCAGAATGTCTCTGTTTCCAGGAAGCAACACAGTAACAGGACTGACACTAGTTGAGAGTCCCTGAATGAGTCAGAGCTGGGTTCAAATACTACTAGATGTAATTAAAAATACTTTATCTGGGCTTGATTGAGCGGTTCATTGGTTCAATGTAGAACCCTTTCCACAGAGGGTTTTACATGGAACCCAAAATAGTTCTATCTGGAACCAAAAAAGGGTTCTTCAAACGGTTCTCCTATGGGGACAGTCAAAGAACCCTTTTTGGTTTTAGAGAGCACCTTTTTTTCTAAGAGTCAGTTGTACAACTGAACGTATTCAACAGAAATGTGTCTTCCGTGTTTAACTCAACCCCTATGAATCAGAGAGGAGCAGGGAGCTGCCTTAATCTACATCCACGTCTCAGGGAGGGAAAGAGAGGGTGGCAGAGAGGGAGAGAGAGAGGAGGTCAAGAGAGATGAAAAAGGATAGACAGACAGACAGACAGACAGACAGACAGACAGACAGACAGACAGACAGACAGACAGACAGACAGACAGACAGACAGACAGACAGACAGACAGAAAAACATTTTGAATGAGAGAGAGAAAGAGGGATGAACTCAGACACTGTGTCAATTGTTGAAGGGAGGTAGTCTATATATCACTTCATAAAGACCCTCTGTGTGTGTGAGGACTGCTGTCTAACCACAGTCTTTCAGTCATGATCTCACCCTCAGATGCACACACACACACACACACACACACACACACACACACACACACACACACACACACACACACACACACACACACACACACACACACACACACACACACACACACACACACACACACACACACACACACACACACACACACACACACACACACACACACACACACACACACACACACACACACACACACACAGTGTCCCGGATTCTCCAAAACTAGAACTATACACACTCAACAACACATCAGTACAACCAACTAATATCAGCATTATTGTGTTTTGGTGTTTGTGTGTGTGTGTGTGTCTCTCTCGCTCTGTCTCTCTGTCTCTCGCTCGCTCTCTCTCCCTCTCTCCCTCTCTCCCTCTCTCCCAATTCAATTCAAAGGGCTTTATTGGCATGGGAAACATATGTTTACATCGCCAAAGCAAATGGAATAGACAACAAACAAAAGGGAACGTCTGCAGCATCCACCCTCACCCTACTTGAATCTGAAGTCAAATGTCTACTGTTAGCTGGTGATCTGGTGCTTCTGTCCCCAACCAAGGAGGGCCTACAGCAGCACCTCAATCTTCTGCACACATTCTGTCAGACATGGGCCCTGACAGTAAATCTCAGTAAGACTAAAATAATGGTGTTCACAAATACACATTATATCTAGACACCGTCGCCCTAGAGCACACTGAAAAGAGCTGGGGTATTCACAAAATGGGAACAACAACATATTGAGACTCTGAATGCAGAAATCTGCTAAAAAATCATTCGTGTACAACGTAAAACACCAAATAATGCATGCAGACGATACCTGCTAATTATCAAAATCCAGAAAAGAGACGTTTCTTACAGAGAGATGAACTTGGCAGCAACACAATTAGAGCCAACCAAATCATGAGAAAACAAAAACATAGACTGTATATGCAAAAGTATGTGGACAGCCCTTCAAATGAGTGGATTCGGCTATTTCAGCCACACCCGTTGCTGAAAGGTGTATAAACTCGAGCAGACAGCCATCCAATCTCCGTAGACAAACATTGGTAGTAGAATGGCCTTACTGAAGAGCTCAGTGACTTTCAACGTGGCACCTTCATAGGATGTCACCTTTCCAACAAGTCAATTCGTAAAATTTCTGCCCTGCTAGAGCTGCCCCGGTCAACTGTAAGTGCTGTTATTGTGAAGTGGAAACATCTAAGAGCAACAACAGCTCAGTCGCAAAGTGGTAGACCACACAAGCTCGCAGAACGGGACCGCCGAGTGCTGAAGTGCGTAAAAATCATCTGTCCTCGGTTGCAACACTCACTACCGAGTTTCAAACTGCTTCTGGAAGCAACGTCAGCAGAAGAACCGTTCGGTGGGAGCTTCATGAAATGAGTTTCCATGGCCGAGCAGTCGCACACAAGCGTACGATCACCATGCACAATGCCTAGCAACGGCTGCAGTGGTGTAAAGCTCGCCGTCATTGGACTCTGGAGCAGTGGAAACGCGTTCTCTTGAGTGTTGAATCACGCATCACCATTTGGCCGTCCGATGGACTAATCTGGGTTTGGCGGATGCCAGGAGAACGCAACCAGGAGAACACAACCTCCCCCAATGTATAGTGCCAGGAGGAATAATGGTCTGGGGCTGTTTATCATGGTTCGGGCCTCTTAGTTCCAGTGACGAGAAATCTTAACGCTACAGCATACAATTTCATTCTAGACGATTTTGTGCTTCCAACTTTGTGGCAACAATTTCGGGAAGGCCCTTTCCTGTTTCAGCATGACAATGCCCCCGTGCACAAAGTGAGGTCCATACAGAAATGGTTCGTCGATCAGTGTGGAAGAACTTGACTGGCCTGCACAGAGCCCTGACCTCAACCAGATCAAACACTTTTGGGATGAATTGGAACGCAGACTGGCCTGCACAGAGCCCTGACCTCAACCAGATCAAACACTTTTGGGATGAATTGGAACGCAGACTGGCCTGCACAGAGCTCTGACCTCAACCAGATCAAACACTTTTGGGATGAATTGGAACGCAGACTGAGAGCCAGGCCTAATCGCCCAACATCAGTGCCCAACCTCACTAATGCTCTTGTGGCTGAATGGAAGCAAGTACTGGGAGCAATGTTCCAACATCTAGTGGAAAGCCTTCCCAGAACAGTGGAGGCTGTTATAGCAGCAATGTTCCAACATCTAGTGGAAAGCCTTCCCAGAACAGTGGAGGCTGTTATAGCAGCAATGTTCCAACATCTAGTGGAAAGCCTTCCCAGAACAGTGGAGGCTGTTATAGCAGCAACGTTCCAACATCTAGTGGAAAGCCTTCCCAGAACAGTGGAGGCTGTTATAGCAGCAACGTTCCAACATCTAGTGGAAAGCCTTCCCAGAACAGTGGAGGCTGTTATAGCAGCAATGTTCCAACATCTAGTGGAAAGCCTTCCCAGAACAGTGGAGGCTGTTATAGCAGCAATGTTCCAATATCTAGTGGAAAGCCTTCCCAGAACAGTGGAGGCTGTAATAGCAGCAATGTTCCATCATCTAGTGGAAAGCCTTCCCAGAACAGTGGAGGCTGTTACAGCAGCAAAGGGGAACCAACTCCATATTAATGCCCATGATTTTGGAATGAAATGAGATGTTCGACAAGCAGGTGTCCACACACTTTTGGTCATGTAGTGTAACTACTTGACACAATAGAAAGAATGAATTAACCAAAAAACAGAGCAAACTGGAATGCTATTTGGCCTTAAACAGAGAGTAAACAGTGGCAGAATACCTGACCACTGTGACTGACCCAAAATTAAGGAAATCTTTGCCTCTGTAGAGACTCAGTGAGCATAGCCTTGCTGTTGAGAAGGCTGCCGTGAGAAGACTGCCCACAAAATGAGGTGGAAACTGAGCTGCGCTTCCTTACCTCCTGCCAAATGTATAACAATATTAGAAACACATATTTCCCTCAGATTAAACAGACCCACAAAGAATTTGAAAACAAATCCAATTTTGATGAACTCCCAAATCTACTGGGTGAAATACCACAGTGTGCCATCACAGCAGCAAGATGTGTGACCTGTTGCCACAAGAAAAGGTCAACCAGTGAAGAACAAACACCATTGTAAAAACAACCCATATTTATGTTTACTTATTTTCCCTTTTGTACTTAAACTATTTGCACATCGTTTCAGCACTGTATATAGACATAATATGGCATTTGAAATGTCTTTATTACTTTGTAACTTTTGTGAGTGTAATGCTTCATGTTAATTTCTGATTGTTTATTTCACTTATGTTTATTATCTATTTCACTTGCTTTAGCAATGTTAACATATGTTTTCCATGCCAATAAATCCCTTTGAATTGAATTGAGAAATAAGAGTGAAACAGAAAGGGCAAACGGGAGATAAGGGGGAAAAAGAAGGGGGAGTGTGAATCAGAGAGAAAGGGGCGGGCTCTAACAGAAAGAGGAAGGCAGAGCGGAGAACAAAATAGTAGTTTTTCCACGAGGCTCACACTGAGACAGTTGTCTCGCCAAAGGAGAGGGAACATGTCATTGTCTTTTTCTTCTGCTCACGTTATCACCACGGATCATACGGGGGAAAAAACTTGTTAAACTGGGATTTTCTTCAATCTGAATTCAACTGTAAAGCAGATTTAATCTCAGACTGATTCTTCTTGTGGGACTAGTTTTATTAGGATCCTACTAGTTGTCTGGATATAATACCAGTCTGTCTTTGAGATGGGGTCCAGAACTCTGCTACTTATTCTGGGTGAGTCTAACCTTGTATATCTTTGGAACTTGACTATCTGTGTGTTTGTACAATATGTGTGTGTGTGAGTTGTGTGTGTGTGTGTGTGTGTGTGTGTGTGTGTGTGTGTGTGTGTGTGTGTGTGTGTGTGTGTGTGTGAGAGAGTTACAAATAGAGAGAGAGGTGGTATTTCATAATTCATTGTCAGTTATTGTTGAATGGCTACAGAATATTCCAACCATTTACCAACCATAGATATAGTGTGAATGTTACAACCCTATCTAAGACATGTATAAATAACATTATAGACAGTTTTAGTGTGTATATGGACAGTTTTAGTGTGTATATAGACAGTTTTAGTGTGTATATGGACATATTTAGTGTGTTTAGGAAGCAACACAGTGGCAGCATTGACACTAGTCGGCTGTCTGGAGAGTCTCTGAATGAGTCAGAGCTGGGTTCAAATACTACTCAATATCATTGCAAATAGTTAATCTGGACCAATAGAGTTGTGGCCACAGCACAAACCCTGCCCATATGGCACTAGAAATGGAAATGGAAGGATCTGAAATGTTTTAAATAGTATTTGAACCCAGGTCTGAAACTAGTACAGATTTAGCTACTTCTGCTGTCTACTTCTTAGTCTAGAGAGAGAGAGAGAGAGGGGTGGGAGAGAGAGAGAGAAAGAGAGAGAGAGAGATACTGACAAAAACATGAGAATTGAGAATGAGAAGGGGAGGGAGAGAAGGAGAGAGAAAGCATGAGACAAAAGGGAGACAGAAGGGGAAAGGAAAGACGAACAGAGACAGACAGACAAAAAACTAGAGAATGAGAGAGACAGAGAGAGAGAGAGAGAGAGAGAGAGAGAGAGAGAGAGAGAGAGATGAACTCTGACACTGTGTCTACAGTTGAAGGGAGGTAGTCTATATATCCAGCCAGACCTCCTGTGATACAAGTCAATATTCGACTTCCATCCATGTCTGAGGACGTCGGGAAATGACCTTGAAACCGGCTACTAGGGACAACAGTGAGCACTGTTACCTTCAAGTGGGGGGGTTCTACTAAGGTAACCCCTGTTACCTTCAAGTGGGGGGGTTCTACTAAGGAAACGGCTGTTACCTTCAAGTGGGGGGGTTCTACTAGGGTAACCGCTGTTACCTTCAAGTGGGGGGGGTTCTACTAAGGAAACGGCTGTTACCTTCAAGTGGGGGGGTTCTACTAAGGAAACGGCTGTTACCTTCAAGTGGGGGGGGTTCTACTAAGGTAACCGCTGTTACCTTCAAGTGGGGGGGGTTCTACTAGGGTAACCGCTGTTACCTTCAAGTGGGGGGGGGTTCTACTAAGCTAACATCATGGAATTGTTTTAAGATGGTCATACCAAGGTGATTTAGCTGTTTGTTAGGACCCCTTTAGTTAAAAACATATACAGAAATGATTTGATGAAATGAAATGTGGCCTTAATCCCATTAGCCCATAGAAACGCAGTGAATATATTTCTACATGGAACAACAAATAACCCCCAAAAAACCTAAAGGATGTTTGTTCTGAAGTGTCCGGATGTTTGGAACAAATTCTAAATTTGACGTTTGAGAAACATGGATAAACATCTAACTCTGACGTGAGACTGTGTGGATATATCACTTCATAAAGACCCTCTGACTGTGTGGATATATCACTTCATAAAGACCCTCTGACTGTGTGGATATATCACTTCATAAAGACCCTCTGACTGTGTGGATATATCACTTCATAAAGACCCTCTGACTGTGTGGATATATCACTTCATAAAGACCCTCTGACTGTGTGGATATATCACTTCATAAAGACCCTCTGACTGTGTGGATATATCACTTCATAAAGACCCTCTGACTGTGTGGATATATCACTTCATAAAGACCCTCTGACTGTGTGAATATATCACTTCATAAAGACCCTCTGACTGTGTGGATATATCACTTCATAAAGACCCTCTGACTGTGTGGATATATCACTTCATAAAGACCCTCTGACTGTGTGGATATATCACTTCATAAAGACCCTCTGACTGTGTGGATATATCACTTCATAAAGACCCTCTGACTGTGTGGATATATCACTTCATAAAGACCCTCTGACTGTGTGGATATATCACTTCATAAAGACCCTCTGACTGTGTGGATATATCACTTCATAAAGACCCTCTGACTGCGTGGATATATCACTTCATAAAGACCCTCTGACTGTGTGGATATATCACTTCATAAAGACCCTTTGAGTGTGTGTGTGTGTGTGTGTGTGTGTGTGTGTGTGTGTGTGTGTGTGTGTGTGTGTGTGTGTGTGTGTGTGTGTGTGTGTGTGTGTGTGTGTGTGTGCGTGTGCGTGTGCGTGTGCGTGTGCCTGTGTCTGTGTGTGTGTGTGTGTGTGTGTGTGTGTGTGTGCGTGTGTGTGCGTGCGTGTCTGTGCGTGTGTGTGTGTGTGGCCTGCTGTCTAACCACAATCTTTCTATCATGATATCACACACACACACACACACACACACACACACACACACACACACACACACACACACACACACACACACACACACACACACACACACACACACACACACACACACACACACACACAGTCTTGTACAGCTAACCTTGTGGGGACATACAATTCAGTCCCATTCAAAATCCTATTTTCCCTAACCCCTAACCCTAAACCTAACCCTAATCCTAACCCATACTCTTACCCTAACCCTAACCCTAACCTTAACCCTAACCCTAACCCTAACCCTAACCCTAACCCAAAACCTAAACTTTATCCTAACCCTACAACTAACCCTAGCTCCTAACCTTAATATTTAACTTAATTCTAACCCTAACACTAATTCTAACCTTAACCTTAAACCCCCTAGAAATAGTATTTGACCTTGTGGGGACTAACAAAATGTCCCCAGCTGGTCAATTTTTACTTTGTTTACTATTCTTGTAGGGACTTCTGGTCCCCACAAGAATAGTTAAACACGTCCACACACACACACACACACACACACACACACACACACACACACACACACACACACACACACACACACACACACACACACACACACACACACACACACACACACACACACACACACACACACACACAGGTGAGGAGTAAGTTGGTAGGTGACAAATACAGCTTTGTGTAAAGACATACTGTCTCTACAGTATATATAGATCCATGGCAGCAGGATGTGGTGTCTAACCTGAATGTGTTGGGGCCTACTCAGACCATGCAGAGTGCATGTAACTGTTGGTGAGTGTGTACTGCTTCAGTGAAAGATGAAGTGTCACATTGTGAAATATGTCCTCCCTTCCTATGTCTTTAGTTTAGTAGCCTAGCAACTGTATATTATCGCTATATTGGGGACAACATTTAGAATGTAAGACAATCCCAAATGGGCTTCTCTCATGTCTTCTCTAGTTTTATACCTCAAACACTTCTCTCATGTCTTCTCTAGTTTTATACCTCAAACACTTCCCTGCAGCATATTGAGAACAACTCTGGGAGAAGAAGAATATTACATCCCACACAGGCTTGTTGATAGGCTCCCCCTTGTGGGGAATAAATGACAGTGTGATTTCAGAAAGAACACAGCACCTCAGCTCCTATTATCATTGACATACACCAGCCTCGCTAATAATAATTATATTAATCATCATCATCATCATCATCATCATCATCATCATCATCATCATCATCATTGTCCTTCTACTATTACTACTGCTACTACTGCGAATAGTACTGCTATTACTACCACTACTACTACTACTACTTCTACTACTACTACTACTACTACTACTACTACTGCTACTACTTCTACCACCACTACTACTACTACTACTACTACCATTACCACTACTACCATATATATAAAACAAAAATAAAAAACAAAAAACGTCATTCAAATTATAGCTCACAACTGTGCAGGGGGAGGGGGGTGGGGGCGCTAAGGAGTGCATTCACATATATCTACACACTTTCATACACACACAATTTTTAATATTTTTTGTATTTTAGTATTTTTCTTTTTTTCTTCTTTATTTTTCTTTCCTTTCCTTTTTCCCCCTTTCCTCTCTTCTACGTCAGTTTCAGCATTATGGACATGGGTGTATCTGTGGAACCCACGGCTTCCTTCAATGATGGGTTGTGAGTGGCTCTGTTGATGAACTTCTGGCCAATGATTGACTGTCTATTGTTGATGGATGTCAGTCCAGATATGCTGTTAGCGTAGTGATTGCTGATGTATCTTGGTAGTCTGTAAGCCATTTTTATTGCCATGTTTTGGACTATCTGTAGCCGGTTCATCTGCTGCGGTGAAGCTGTTATCCAGGCTGGTAGGGCGTATTCAAAGAGGGATCGGATGTAGCTGATGTAGACTTTCAGCACTGTCTGAGGGTAGGCTCCATATTTTCTTCCGCACACCGTTTTTAGGTGGTTTAGTCTTTTTCGTCCCTCTCTCTCTATGTTCGCTATATGGATTGTTCAGGTCATGTTCTTCTGGAAGGTGACTCCAAGGAATTTTGCTTCTTTTTCTACTTTTATTGTTTTATCGTAGAGTTTGAGATCTATGGGATTCCTGTTTTTTTTTGCTGGTGCTTCTTGTGAAGAGGACACATTGGGTCTTTTGTGGGTTAAATTTTACTCGCCACATGTTAGACCATGTCTCGATCATTTCAATAGACTTCTGGAGTTTCTTTGCAGCAAGTTGAGGACATTTGGAGCTGGACCAGTAGCAGAGGTCATCGGCAAACTGTGAGACTTGACCTATGGTGGGTGGAGGGTAGTAAATATCTGATATGTAGAGTAGAAAAAGTAGTGGGCTTAGAACTGCCCCCTGTGGGACACCTGCTTCAGGGGTGAAAGGTGAGGATATTGCTGTGGAGACCTTCACTTTAATTGTACAGTTGTGGAGAAAGCTAGTGATGATGTTTCTGATGGAGAGTGGTAGCTTGAGATTGGAGTCTGCAAGCCGGTAACACAATCCATTGTGCCACATCTTGTCAAATGCTTTCTCTATATCAAAGAAAACCTCCAGGGTAAGTTCCTTTTTCTTGAAGTTCCGAAGGATGTCCTCTGACAGTCTTAGAATGTTATCGGTGGTTGATCTTGAAAGCTGGTCCCTTGTTAAATAGTGGCGCAAGGAGTTCTGGGATATTAGAATCAATTTGTTTTAACCTGTATATTCTGAACCCAGGCATGGGTCTAGGTTAGGACAACATAATAATTCCATGATGAAGCGTTCGAATATGAACACATTCATTGGACCAGTACCATTGCTGATTCTACAGCATGAGTAGGTAGCTGAAATTCATTATGAGTTTGTTCAATTTGAACTTAGCTGACTAACTTTCTGTACTACTGACATTCACTTCCAGTCATTTCTGCTCCGGTGCTGGACCCATGAATGTGGGTCCAGCTCCGAGTGGTTATTACATTGTCTTAACCTGTGTTTCTTCGACCTACAGTAGGCATGGGTACACTCAAAATGGCTGCCAGACCACCCATTATGTCATCATTGCCTTGGAATGGGGACTTCCGTTCTATTCATTCTAGTTCTAAGGTCAATACTTCATAAAGGTACCCTGAAAGTAGCTGAATATGTAGCTAGATTTTACTGATAAAAATCACTGGATGTGTCTGATCTAAATTGGCAAAACTCTTCTGATCTGATACAGCTGTGTTGATGTTTCTATCAAAGTAAACTGGTCTGATCTGATACAGCTGTGTTGATGTTTCTATCAAAGTAAACTGGTCTGATCTGATACAGCTGTGTTGATGTTTCTATCAAAGTAAACTGGTCTGATCTGATACAGCTGTGTTGATGTTTCTATCAAAGTAAAAATGTCATGTGATTGATGACGTTTGAAGCTTTGGACGTCACACAGCCGTCTAAGACAGTACAGTATTTAAGATAGGCAGAAACTGCTTCTCCGATAGAAATCCCCGATCACAGTTGTAGGCGATGTCATCATGGCGATGAATCATTTTTTACTTCTCTCATTGACTTCTCAAACCCCAAACCCTGGCCTGTTCTGATTGGTCTATTTTGCAAGTGTTCCAGGAAATCCCAGGGTGTTGGAACTGCCTGCCAGAGAGCGCTGACCTCTGCTGTACGCTTTTTGTTTTTAACTACATATTTCACCTCTCAAAAAAGGCTAAAAAGGTAAGTTAAGGATGTGAAACCCACATTCTAACAAATATTAGTTTATAAGATATCACACCTACCAATTGCACCACAAAATGGTGACGGATGCAGGGGGAGAAAATGTGTGTATAAACATCAAACATGCTGATATTTATTCCTCACCAGCAGGTGTGCATTGTGTTAAATGCTTTGAGTAATGAACCGTTTTCGTACGCAATTTGGTAATGACCCAAAGACTCCAGAAAGCCAAGCATTATTAGTTGTTTGGTTAAGTAACAATTATCTCTCTCCCTCTCCCCTTTTCTTCTCCTCTCTCCTCACAGGTCTTCATATCAGTCTGCTGGGGAACCTAGAGGCCAGAGGTTGCCCCAAGGGCTACACAGTCAAAGGGAGTCAACAATGTGATGATACAGATGAGTGTAAAGAGTTGGACAATACCCCACCCTGTGGAAGTAATACCACGTGTTACAACACACAGGGGAGCTTCTACTGTCAGTGTCTACCTGGGTTCATATCCACAACGACTGTCAACTTTACTGCTCACACTGGAGAGTGTAAGGGTGAGTATTCAAGTGTGTGCGTGTGTGTAAATGCTACATGTCAAGGGACTTAAACATTGCTTTTGTAGTATCTCCTTATATTCTCTGTTCAGGAAGTTGTCCAATAGAAAAGTGTTTTTGTTGCAAAACGTTTTGACCACACCCCATATTTCCTTCTCTCTTCAGATCTGAATGAGTGCCTGGAGGAACCACAGGTTTGTGGCAGCAACTCCATTTGCCTCAACACCATCGGGAGCTTCAACTGCCAGTGTCAACCTGGGTTCAGATCTAACTTAACCAACGTCACTAGACACTGTGAGGGTGAGTCCAACAAGAGAGAATCATTATGTGTGTGTGTGTGTGTGTGTGGGTGTGTGCATGTGTGGGTGTGTGTGTGTGTGTGTGTGTGTGTTTGTGTGTGTGTGTGTATGTGTGTGTGTGTGTGATGCGAGGCACTCAGCTTAGCTTGTGTGTGTGTGTCAACTACAGATGAGGATGAGTGTGTGTGGGTTCCCCCGGTGTGCGGCGCTCTGGGCATTTGCACAAACACACCTGGCCGATACACCTGCACCTGTCCGTCAGGGCTCAGTAACCACGGCAACAACACTGCCCCCTGCACAGGTGAGTTGGCCAAGGCCACGCTAGCTCTGACCTCTTACCCATGAACTCTAACCTCTGACCTTCGACCCCGTGATCCTCACTCTTTGAAGACACCTGTCAGATCTCACAACACCTGGATAAGGTGTTTAACACATCAGTTAACCCCGTCACAGGATAAAGCAGCAATTTGATGTCTGTATAGGTGTTTAACACATCAGTTAACCCCGTCAAAGGATATAGCAGCAATTTGATGTCTGTATAGGTGTTTAACACATCAGTTAACCCCGTCCCAGGATAAAGCAGCAATTTGATGTCTGTATAGGTGTTTAACACATCAGTTAACCCCGTCACAGGATATAGCAGCAATTTGATGTCTGTATAGGTGTTTAACACATCAGTTAACCCCGTCACAGGATATAGCAGCAATTTGACGTCTGTATAGGTGTTTAACACATCAGTTAACCCCGTCACAGGATATAGCAGCAATTTGATGTCTGTATAGGTGTTTAACACATCAGTTAACCCCGTCACAGGATATAGCAGCAATTTGATGTCTGTATAGGTGTTTAACACATCAGTTAACCCCGTCACAGGATATAGCAGCAATTTGATGTCTGTATAGGTGTTTAACACATCAGTTAACCCCGTCACAGGATATAGCAGCAATTTGATGTCTGTATAGGTGTTTAACACATCAGTTAACCCCGTCACAGGATAAAGCAGCAATTTGATGTCTGTATAGGTGTTTAACACATCAGTTAACCCCGTCACAGGATATAGCAGCAATTTGATGTCTGTATAGGTGTTTAACACATCAGTTAACCCCGTCACAGGATAAAGCAGCAATTTGATGTCTGTATAGGTGTTTAACACATCAGTTAACCCCGTCACAGGATAAAGCAGCAATTTGATGCCTGTATAGGTGTTTAACACATCAGTTAACCCCGTCACAGGATATAGCAGCAATTTGATGTCTGTATAGGTGTTTAACACATCAGTTAACCCCGTCACAGGATAAAGCAGCAATTTAAAGGCCGTATAGGTGTTTAACACATCAGTTAACCCCGTCACAGGATAAAGCAGCAATTTGATGTCTGTATAGGTGTTTAACACATCAGTTAACCCCGTCACAGGATAAAGCAGCAATTTGATGCCTGTATAGGTGTTTAACACATCAGTTAACCCCGTCACAGGATATAGCAGCAATTTGATGTCTGTATAGGTGTTTAACACATCAGTTAACCCCGTCACAGGATAAAGCAGCAATTTAAAGGCCGTATAGGTGTTTAACACATCAGTTAACCCCGTCACAGGATATAGCAGCAATTTGATATCTGTATAGGTGTTTAACACATCAGTTAACCCCGTCACAGGATAAAGCAGCAATTTAAAGGCCGTATAGGTGTTTAACACATCAGTTAACCCCGTCACAGGATATAGCAGCAATTTGATGTCTGTATGGGTGTTTAACACATCAGTTAACCCCGTCACAGGATAAAGCAGCAATTTGATGTCTGTATAGGTGTTTAACACATCAGTTAACCCCGTCACAGGATATAGCAGCAATTTGATGTCTGTATAGGTGTTTAACACATCAGTTAACCCCGTCACAGGATATAGCAGCAATTTGATGTCTGTATAGGTTTTTAACACATCAGTTAACCCCGTCACAGGATAAAGCAGCAATTTGATGTCTGTATAGGTGTTTAACACATCAGTTAACCCCGTCACAGGATATAGCAGCAATTTGATGTCTGTATAGGTGTTTAACACATCAGTTAACCCCGTCACAGGATATAGCAGCAATGTGATGTCTGTATAGGTGTTTAACACATCAGTTAATCCCGTCACAGGATATAGCAGCAATTTGATGTCTGTATAGGTGTTTAACACATCAGTTAACCCCGTCACAGGATATAGCAGCAATTTGATGTCTGTATAGGTGTTTAACACATCAGTTAACCCCGTCACAGGATATAGCAGCAATTTGATGTGTGTATAGGTGTTTAACACATCAGTTAACCCCGTCACAGGATAAAGCAGCAATTTGATGTCTGTATAGGTGTTTAACACATCAGTTAACCCCGTCACAGGATATAGCAGCAATTTGATGTGTGTATAGGTGTTTAACACATCAGTTAACCCCGTCACAGGATATAGCAGCAATTTGATGTCTGTATAGGTGTTTAACACATCAGTTAACCCCGTCACAGGATATAGCAGCAATTTGATGTCTGTATAGGTGTTTAACACATCAGTTAACCCCGTTACAGGATAGAGCAGCAATTTGATGTCTGTATAGGTGTTTAACACATCAGTTAACCTCTAACGAGCCTCTACCCCGGGTCCGGGATCACCCCCCATCCCCCCACACACTGATTAGCATAGCTAGCATAGCTTCACAAGTAGATAGTAGCATCTAAATATCATTAAATCACAAGTCCAAGACACCAGATGAAAGATACAGATCTTGTGAATAAAGCCACCATTTCAGATTTTTAAAATGTTTTACAGGGAAGACAAAATATGTAAATCTATTAGCTAAACACGTTAGCAAAATACACCACTTTTCTAACTCCATCAGTTTCTTACTACTTCAGGTGCTATCACCAATTCGGCTAAACTAAGATATTGATAGCCACAAACCAAGAAAAAAACTCATCAGATGACAGTCTGATAACATATTTATGGTATAGGATAGGTGTTGTTAGAAAAAAGTGCATATTTCAGGTAGAAATCACAGTTTACAATTGCACCGACCATCACAACACGACTAGAATTACTATAGAGAGCAACGTGTATGACCAATTTACTCTTAATAAAACATTTCATAAGAATAGACAAAGCATAGCAATGGAAAGACCCAGATCTTGTGATTCCAGACAATATTTCAGATTTTCTAAGCGTTTTACAGCGAAAACACAATAAATCGATAAGTTAGCATACCACATGTGAAAACGTTACCAGAGCATCGATTCCAGCCAAAGAGCGCTATAACGTAATCACCGCCAAAATATATTAATTTTTTCACTAACCTTCTCAGAATTCTTCCGATGACACTCCTGTAACATCATTTTACAACATACATATACAGTTTGTTCGAAAAGGTGCATATTTAGCCATACAAAACCGTGGTTACACAATAAAAATACTAGGAAATCAAGCCTCAATATGTCTGACGTCATCTATCAGAGTGATCTAGTTTAATTGAAAGCTAATCATATACTTGACTAAAAAATACAGGGTTGACAGGAATCGAAAGACAAATTAGTTCTTAATGCAACCGCTGACTTACATTTTTAAAATTATCCTTACTTTTCAATACAGGGTTCGCCAAGTGACGCGATAACAAACAAAATGGCGAAATATGCGTTTAAAATATTTTGACAGAACAACGATTTATCATATTAAATATTGCTTACTTTGAGCTGTTCTTCCATCAGATTCTTGGGCAATGTATCCTTTCTATGTTGTAATCTTCTTTTGGTCGATAGATGTCCTCTGTCCTTCGAAATATCCACTAACGATCGAACGGGACCACAAAACGTGTCCAAAGTTTCAGAGTGCACGACAAATAAATTCCTCAGAATCGCACTAAACGGATATAAATTGCTATAAAACGGTTCAAATTAACTACATTATGATGTTTTTAACAACTATAACGACTGAAAACATGACCGGAGAAATATTGCTGGTTAGACAACGATTTGGAATGAGGCAAGTCCGATGTCCTTCACGCTTCAGGCGCGCGACGAGAAAGGGAGGTACCTATACGTTTTGTTCTTTTATAATGGCTGTGATTGTGCAATCGATTCCATTCAAAACGTGATGACGTACAGACACCCAGAGGAAGACGTAGGCAGTGTCGGTTTCTTCATAGCATTCACTGTCGCCTTAAAAACAGACTCCAGATCAGGGGTAAAAATTTCTGAAATCTGACCCCTGTCATGAAAAGTGCTGTAGATATTGTTCTGTACCACTCAGAGACAAAATTCCAACGCTTATAGAAACTAGAAAGTGTTTTCTATCCAATAATAACAATAATATGCATATTGTACGATCAAGAATTTAGCACGAGGCAGTTTAATTTGGAGACCCAAATATGCTAATGCGGAACAGCACCCCCTATAGTTCCAAGAGGTTTTAACCCCGTCACAGGATATAGCAGCAATTTGATGTCTGTATAGGTGTTTAACACATCAGTTAACCCCGTCACAGGATAAAGCAGCAACTTGATGTCTGTATAGGTGTTTAACACATCAGTTAACCCCGTCACAGGGTAAAGCAGCAATTTGATGTCTGTATAGGTGTTTAACACATCAGTTAACCCCGTCACAGGATAAAGCAGCAATTTGATGTCTGTATAGGTGTTTAACACATCAGTTAACCCCGTCACAGGATAAAGCAGCAATTTGATGTCTGTATAGGTGTTTAACACATCAGTTAACCCCGTCACAGGATATAGCAGCAATTTGATGTCTGTATAGGTGTTTAACACATCAGTTAACCCCGTCACAGGATAAAGCAGCAATTTGATGTCTGTATAGGTGTTTAACACATCAGTTAACCCCGTCACAGGATAAAGCAGCAATTTGATGTCTGTATAGGTGTTTAACACATCAGTTAACCCCGTCACAGGATATAGCAGCAATTTGATGTCTGTATAGGTGTTTAACACATCAGTTAACCCCGTCACAGGATATAGCAGCAATTTGATGTCTGTATAGGTGTTTAACACATCAGTTAACCCCGTCACAGGATATAGCAGCAATTTGATGTCTGTATAGGTGTTTAACACATCAGTTAACCCCGTCACAGGATATAGCAGCAATTTGATGTCTGTATAGGTGTTTAACACATCAGTTAACCCCGTCACAGGATATAGCAGCAATTTGATGTCTGTATAGGTGTTTAACACATCAGTTAACCCCGTCACAGGATATAGCAGCAATTTGATGTCTGTATAGGTGTTTAACACATCAGTTAACCCCGTCACAGGATATAGCAGCAATTTGATGTCTGTATAGGTGTTTAACACATCAGTTAACCCCGTCACAGGATATAGCAGCAATTTGATGTCTGTATAGGTGTTTAACACATCAGTTAACCCCGTCACAGGATATAGCAGCAATTTGATGTCTGTATAGGTGTTTAACACATCAGTTAACCCCGTCACAGGATATAGCAGCAATTTGATGTCTGTATAGGTGTTTAACACATCAGTTAACCCCGTCACAGGATATAGCAGCAATTTGATGTCTGTATAGGTGTTTAACACATCAGTTAACCCCGTCACAGGATATAGCAGCAATTTGATGTCTGTATAGGTGTTTAACACATCAGTTAACCCCGTCACAGGATATAGCAGCAATTTGATGTCTGTATAGGTGTTTAACACATCAGTTAACCCCGTTACAGGATAGAGCAGCAATTTGATGTCTGTATAGGTGTTTAACACATCAGTTAACCTCTAACGAGCCTCTACCCCGGGTCCGGGATCACCCCCCATCCCCCCACACACTGATTAGCATAGCTAGCATAGCTTCACAAGTAGATAGTAGCATCTAAATATCATTAAATCACAAGTCCAAGACACCAGATGAAAGATACAGATCTTGTGAATAAAGCCACCATTTCAGATTTTTAAAATGTTTTACAGGGAAGATAAAATATGTAAATCTATTAGCTAAACACGTTAGCAAAATACACCACTTTTCTAACTCCATCAGTTTCTTACTACTTCAGGTGCTATCACCAATTCGGCTAAACTAAGATATTGATAGCCACAAACCAAGAAAAAAACTCATCAGATGACAGTCTGATAACATATTTATGGTATAGGATAGGTGTTGTTAGAAAAAAGTGCATATTTCAGGTAGAAATCACAGTTTACAATTGCACCGACCATCACAACACGACTAGAATTACTATAGAGAGCAACGTGTATGACCAATTTACTCTTAATAAAACATTTCATAAGAATAGACAAAGCATAGCAATGGAAAGACCCAGATCTTGTGATTCCAGACAATATTTCAGATTTTCTAAGCGTTTTACAGCGAAAACACAATAAATCGATAAGTTAGCATACCACATGTGAAAACGTTACCAGAGCATCGATTCCAGCCAAAGAGCGCTATAACGTAATCACCGCCAAAATATATTAATTTTTTCACTAACCTTCTCAGAATTCTTCCGATGACACTCCTGTAACATCATTTTACAACATACATATACAGTTTGTTCGAAAAGGTGCATATTTAGCCATACAAAACCGTGGTTACACAATAAAAATACTAGGAAATCAAGCCTCAATATGTCTGACGTCATCTATCAGAGTGATCTAGTTTAATTGAAAGCTAATCATATACTTGACTAAAAAATACAGGGTTGACAGGAATCGAAAGACAAATTAGTTCTTAATGCAACCGCTGACTTACATTTTTAAAATTATCCTTACTTTTCAATACAGGGTTCGCCAAGTGACGCGATAACAAACAAAATGGCGAAATATGCGTTTAAAATATTTTGACAGAACAACGATTTATCATATTAAATATTGCTTACTTTGAGCTGTTCTTCCATCAGATTCTTGGGCAATGTATCCTTTCTATGTTGTAATCTTCTTTTGGTCGATAGATGTCCTCTGTCCTTCGAAATATCCACTAACGATCGAACGGGACCACAAAACGTGTCCAAAGTTTCAGTGTGCACGACAAATAAATTCCTCAGAATCGCACTAAACGGATATAAATTGCTATAAAACGGTTCAAATTAACTACATTATGATGTTTTTAACAACTATAACGACTGAAAACATGACCGGAGAAATATTGCTGGTTAGACAACGATTTGGAATGAGGCAAGTCCGATGTCCTTCACGCTTCAGGCGCGCGACGAGAAAGGGAGGTACCTATACGTTTTGTTCTTTTATAATGGCTGTGATTGTGCAATCGATTCCATTCAAAACGTGATGACGTACAGACACCCAGAGGAAGACGTAGGCAGTGTCGGTTTCTTCATAGCATTCACTGTCGCCTTAAAAACAGACTCCAGATCAGGGGTAAAAATTTCTGAAATCTGACCCCTGTCATGAAAAGTGCTGTAGATATTGTTCTGTACCACTCAGAGACAAAATTCCAACGCTTATAGAAACTAGAAAGTGTTTTCTATCCAATAATAACAATAATATGCATATTGTACGATCAAGAATTTAGCACGAGGCAGTTTAATTTGGAGACCCAAATATGCTAATGCGGAACAGCACCCCCTATAGTTCCAAGAGGTTTTAACCCCGTCACAGGATATAGCAGCAATTTGATGTCTGTATAGGTGTTTAACACATCAGTTAACCCCGTCACAGGATAAAGCAGCAACTTGATGTCTGTATAGGTGTTTAACACATCAGTTAACCCCGTCACAGGGTAAAGCAGCAATTTGATGTCTGTATAGGTGTTTAACACATCAGTTAACCCCGTCACAGGATAAAGCAGCAATTTGATGTCTGTATAGGTGTTTAACACATCAGTTAACCCCGTCACAGGATATAGCAGCAATTTGATGTCTGTATAGGTGTTTAACACATCAGTTAACCCCGTCACAGGATATAGCAGCAATTTGATGTCTGTATAGGTGTTTAACACATCAGTTAACCCCGTCACAGGATAAAGCAGCAATTTGATGTCTGTATAGGTGTTTAACACATCAGTTAACCCCGTCACAGGATAAAGCAGCAATTTGATGTCTGTATAGGTGTTTAACACATCAGTTAACCCCGTCACAGGATAAAGCAGCAACTTGATGTCTGTATAGGTGTTTAACACATCAGTTAATCCCGTCACAGGATATAGCAGCAATTTGATGTCTGTATAGGTGTTTAACACATCAGTTAACCCCGTCACAGGATATAGCAGCAACTTGATGTCTGTATAGGTGTTTAACACATCAGTTAACCCCGTCACA
Source organism: Salvelinus fontinalis (assembly GCF_029448725.1). Lineage (NCBI taxonomy): Eukaryota > Metazoa > Chordata > Actinopteri > Salmoniformes > Salmonidae > Salvelinus > Salvelinus fontinalis. Next base: position 11,908,694 of record NC_074704.1, on the reverse strand, counting down.
GGATATAGCAGCAACTTGATGTCTGTATAGGTGTTTAACACATCAGTTAACCCCGTCACAGGATATAGCAGCAATTTGATGTCTGTATAGGTGTTTAACACATCAGTTAACCCCGTCACAGGATATAGCAGCAATTTGATGTCTGTATAGGTGTTTAACACATCAGTTAACCCCGTCACAGGATATAGCAGCACCTTGATGTATGTATAGGTGTTTAACACATCAGTTAACCCCGTCACAGGATATAGCAGCACTTTGATGCCTGTATAGGTGTTTAACACATCAGTTAACCACGTCACAGGATATAGAAGCACTTTGATGTCTGTATAGATGTTTAACACATCAGTTAACCCCGTTACAGGATATAGCAGCAATTTGATGCCTGTATAGGTGTTTAACACATCAGTTAACCACGTCACAGGATATAGAAGCACTTTGATGCCTGTATAGGTGTTTAACACATCAGTTAACCCCGTTACAGGATATAGCAGCAATTTGATGCCTGTATAGGTGTTTAACACATCAGTTAACCACGTCACAGGATATAGAAGCACTTTGATGTCTGTATAGATGTTTAACACATCAGTTAACCCCGTTACAGGATATAGCAGCAATTTGATGCCTGTATAGGTGTTTAACACATCAGTTAACCACGTCACAGGATATAGAAGCACTTTGATGCCTGTATAGGTGTTTAACACATCAGTTAACCCCGTTACAGGATATAGAAGCACTTTGATGCCTGACTGCAGAATTGATGACGTGGCACGCAGCCATTGGTGCAATGTAATGATTACAATTTAGTCAGCCAGGAATGCGACCACGTAAATCAGTGGATTCCAAACCTCTCCTCCGGGACCCAAATCCTTCCATGTATTGTAACTATTCCACAGCTAGTACACCTGATTCAACTTGTCAACTAATACTAAAGCCCTTGACGAGGTGAATCAGGTGAGCTAGTTCAGGAATACAACAAAGTGGTGAAATGTCTGGGTTTCCCAGAGGAGAGGTTTGAGAACCACTGACTTAAATGCCCCTAAACCTGATTGAACTGTGACCCCCACACTGACTTGCATGCAGCAGAACTGAGACTGTCTGAATGACAGTCTCTCTCTCTCTCTTTCTCTCACTTTCTTTTCTCTCCCTCTATTTCTCTCTCATTCTCTCTGTCTCTTACCATCATTTTCCTCCTATTTTTCCTCTTCCTCCTCATCATCAGCTATCTGAGCAGCTTACCGATCTCTGCAGCTGGACACAGCCCATCTGTAAATAGCACATCCAATCTACCTACCTCATCCCCATATTGTTTTTATTTACTTTTCTGCTCATTTGCACACCAGTATTTCTACTTCCACATCATCTGCTCATCTATCACTCCAGTGTTCATTTGTTAAATTGTAATTACTTTGCTACTATGGCCTATTTGCTATGGCCTATTTGCTACTATGGCCTACTTTGCTACACGCCATTTGCATACACTGTATAAAGACATTTTCTATTGTGTTATTGACTGTACGCTTGTTTATTCCATGTGTAACTCTGTGTTGTTGTCTGTGTCGCACTGCTTTGCTTTATATTGGCCAGGTTGCAGTTGTAAATTAGAACTTGTTCTCAACTGGCCTACTTGATTAAATAAAGGTCAAATAAAATAAATAATTTTAAAATCATCATTGTCTCTCCCCCTACCCTCATCTCTCTTTTTATCTCTTTCTCCCTCAGACATAGATGAGTGTAATGAGATCGCTGGTGTCTGTGGAGTGGGCGGGGACTGTCAGAACCAGAAAGGAAGCTACAGTTGCCTCTGTCACCCTGGATACAGTAACTACGACAACAAACAGGCTCAGTGCTCAGGTGATTGTAGAATCTGGTACTATGACGCATTGCTTCCCACGACACGATACATTACAATACGATACCTTTGTCTCTTAGAAGAGGAAGGCCTGGATTGGAAATATAACTAGGCTCCTATTTCAAATCAAATCATCAAATCAAATCAAATTGTATTTGTCACATACACATGGTTAGCAGATGTTAATGTGAGTGTAGCGAAATGCTTGTGCTTCTAGTTCCGACAATGCAGTAATACCCAACAAGTAATCTAACCTAACAATTCCCCAACTACTACCTTAAACACACAAGTGTAAAGGGATAAAGAATATGTACATAAAGATATATGAATGAGTGATGGTACAGAACGGCATAGGCAAGATGCAGTAGATGGTATAGAGTACAGTATATACATATGAGATGAGTAATTTAGGGTATGTAAACATAAAGTGGCATAGTTTAAAGTGGCTAGTGATACATGTATTACATAAAGATGGCAAGATGCAGTAGATTATATAGAGTACAGTATATACATATACATATGAGATGAGTAATGTAGGGTATGTAAACATTATATTAAGTGGCATTGTTTAAAGTGGCTAGTGGTGGCTAGTGGCTATTTTAACGGTACTAAATTACAGCTATATCTAACATAACATAACCAGACGAAAAGTATGTGGACACCTTCTCGTCGAACATTTCTTTCCAAAATCATGGGCATTAATATGGAGTTGATCCCCCCCCTTTGCTGCTATAACAGCCTCCTCCTCTTCTGGGAAAGCTGTTCACTAGATGTTGGAACATTGCTGCTATAACAGCCTCCTCCTCTTCTGGGAAAGCTGTTCACTAGATGTTGGAACATTGCTGCTATAACAGCCTCCTCCTCTTCTGGGAAAGCTGTTCACTAGATGTTGGAACATTGCTGTGGAGACTTGCTACCATTCAGCCACAAGAGCATTAGTGAGGTCGGGCACTGATGTTGGGCGATTAGGCCTGGCTCACAGTCAGCATTCCACTTTATCCCAAAGGTGTTTGATAGGGTTGAGGTCGGGGCTCTGTGCAGGCCAGTCATGTTCTTCCACACCGATCTCGACAAACCATTTCTGTATGGACCTCGCTTTGCTGTAACAGGACAGACCATTTTATAAAGCTTTGCGCTTCAGCACTCGACGGTCCCATTCTGTGAGTTTGTGTGGCCTACCACTTCGTGGCTTAATTGTTGTTGCTTCTAGATGTTTCCCCTTCACAATAGTATCACTTACAGTTGACCAGGGCAGCTCTAGAAGGACAGACATTTTACGAACAGACTTGTTGGAAAGGTGGCATCCTATAACGGTTCCACATTGAATGTCACTGAGCTCTTCAGTAAGACCATTCACTGCCAATGTTTGTCTATGAAGATTGCATGGCTGACATAATCTGACATACTCTAACATAATCTGACATAATATAACACAACATAATACAACATAGCATAATAAAATATAATATAACATAATATAATATAACAATCTAACATAATATAACATAATCTAACATAATATAACATAATCTAACATAATAGAACATAATCTGACATAATATAACATTACATAATACAACATAACATAATCTAACATAATATAATCTAACAAAATATAATATAACAATCTAACATAATATAACAATCTACAATACTATAACATAATCTAACATAATCTAACATAATAGAACATAATCTGACATAATATAACATAACATAATACAACATAACATAATGTAACATAACATAATATAACATAATCTAACATAGTATAACATAACATGGGTGGCTGCATATTACAGTACAGTCTGTCCTTCTGTTGCTGTAGGTAGTGTTATTACAGAGACTCTCTGTTCCAATGGCATCTTCCTCTTTCTAGTATTGTGTCCCAAATGACACCCTATTGCCTATACTACATTAGACCAGGGCCCTATTCCCTATATAGTGCACTACATTAGACCAGGGCCCTATTCCCTATATAGTGCACTACATTAGACCAGGGCCCATAGAGCACTATATAATAGGTTGTCATTTGGGATGCATGCTAGGATGGTTACCATGGTAACATTTCAGCACTAGTGTGCTGTGGGTTTCTGGGTGTTTTAATCTCCACCTCAACTTCCTCTCTGTC
>NC_074704.1:11797214-11899714 GCF_029448725.1 Salvelinus fontinalis | reverse complement strand
AACCCAAACCATCACACTACCACCACCATGCTGACCCCAAACCATCACACTACCACCACCATGCTGACCCCAAACCATCACACTACCACCACCATGCTGACTCCAAACCATCACACTACCACCACCATGCTGACCCCAAACCATCACACTACCAACACCATGCTGACCCCAAACCATCACACTACCACCACTGTGCTGACCCCAAACCATCACACTACCACCACCATGCTGACCCCAAACCATCACACTACCACCACCATGCTGACCCCAAACCATCACACTACCACCACCATGCTGACCCCAAGCCATCACACTACCACCACCATGCTGACCCCAAACCATCACACTACCACCACCATGCTGACCCCAAACCATCACACTACCACCACCATGCTGACCCCAAACCATCACACTACCACCACCATGCTGACTCCAAACCATCACACTACCACCACCATGCTGACCCCAAACCATCACACTACCACCACCATGCTGACTCCAAACCATCACACTACCACCACCATGCTGACCCCAAACCATCACACTACCACCACCATGCTGACCCCAAACCATCACACTACCACCACCATGCTGACCCCAAACCATCACACTACCACCACCATGCTGACCCCAAACCATCACACTACCACCACCATGCTGACCCCAAACCATCACACTACCACTACTATGCTGACCCCAAACCATCACACTACCACCACCATGCTGACCCCAAACCATCACACTACCACTACTATGCTGACCGTTGGTATGAGGTTCTTATGGTGGAACACAGTGTTTGGTTCCTCCCAGAGGACCACACAACATGCCATCGCGTGACTCCAAGTTCACTTTGATATGATGGTTATTATACCAATATTTGTGTATAAAAGGGTTTCCGCGTATTTAGTTTGGACGACAGTTGGAAAGTTTACCAACGAATGTTCTGTTTCCATCAGGCCTGTCATGACATTTTTTTTTATCCCTCATGTACTTTACTCGCCTAAAAAGGTTGGATGGAAACCTGATCACAGACGACGTCCTAACAGATAAAAATGTTATTTTGCTCTTGCTGCCTTCTGAAATCAAGAAACAGTAAGAAGTACTTAGCCAATGTTTCATCCTCCTGTCTCTCTCTCTCTCTCTCTCTCTCTCTCTCTCTCTCTCTCTCTCTCTCTCTCTCTCTCTCTCTCTCTCTCTCTCTCTCTCTCTCTCTCTCTCTCTCTCTCTCTCTCTCTCTCTCTCTCTCTCTCTCTGTCTCTGTCTCTGTCTCCATCGCTGTCTCTCTCTCTCTCTCTCTCTCTCTCTCTCTCTCTCTCTCTCTCTCTCTCTCTCTCTCTCTCTCTCTGTCTCTGTCTACATCGCTCTCTCTCTCTCTCTCTCTCTCTCTCTGTCTCTGTCTCCATCGCTGTCTCTCTCTCTCTCTCTTTCCCACCCCCAGGTGAGGGCGGAGTCAGTGGAGATGAACTATACCTGTGTGTTCTGGTCGGAGGGGCATGTCCAGGAAGAGGGAGGGGCGTGGTCAAGGCGTGGCTGTACCAAAGTCACATCTAACGCTACACACACCGTGTGTTCCTGTTCCCACCTTAGCAGCTTTGCTGTTCTCATGGCCCTCTACCCTGTAGAGGTACACACACACACACATATATACAGACACACACATGCACACGCACACACACACACACACACACACAAACACACACACACACACACACACACACACACACACACACACACACACACACACACACACACACACACACACACACACACACACACACACACACACACACACACACACACACACACACACACACACTCACACCCTCTCTCTCTCTCTCTCTCTCTCTCTCTCTCTCTCTCTCTCTCTCTCTCTCTCTCTCTCTCTACCTCCCTCGCTCCCCTCTCTCTCTCTCTCTCTCTCTCTCTCTCTCTCTCTAGCACACCTTTGAGCTGCGTCTTTTGACGTGGCTGGGTCTGTCGGTGTCTGTGGTGTGTCTGTTGCTGTGCATCCTGACTTTCTGGCTGTGTCGGTCCATCCAAGGGACACGCACCACCATCCACCTCCACCTCTGTGTCTGCCTCTTCATCGCTGACCTCGTCTTCCTCAGCGGTATCTCACACACACAGAGCAAGGTGGGTAACGAACAAAGAACAATGTGGGTAACGAACAAAGAGCAAGGTGGGTAACGAACAAAGAACAACGTGGGTAACGAACAAAGAACAAGGTGGGTAATGGACAAAGAACTAGGTGGACAAACACATTTAACTTCTCTGCGCTACGGATCCCTTTTACGGGATCACTTTCCTAAACAACCGCTAGAATTGCAGGGTGCCAAATGCAAAAATATTACTAAAAATATTTATAATCATGCAATAACAAGTGAAATATACCAAAACACAGCTTAGCTTGTTGTTAATCCACCTATCGTGTTAGATTTTGAAAATATACTTTACAGCGAAATAAATCCAAGCTTTTGTGAGTGTAGCTTTCAGTGCTACAACAGCTAGCCTTATATTAGCTTGGTTAGCTTGGTCACGAAAGTCAGAAAAGCAATAAAATGAATCGCTTACTTTTGATAATCTTTGGATGTTTCCACTCACGAGACTCCCAGTTACACAACAAATGTTATTTTTGTTCGATAAATATTACTTTTATCACAAAAAAACGCCATTTGGGTTGCGCATCATGTTGAGAAAACCAAAGCCGTGTTCCATTCGACAAATTCCAAAAAGTATCCGTAATGGTCTTGGAAACATGTCAAATATTTTTTGTAATCAATCCTCAGGTTGTTTTTAACAAACATAATCGATAATATTTCAACCGGACCGTAACCTATTCTTTAAGAGAGAAAAAGAAAATAGGGAGCCCTTCTCTCACGCGCAGGAAACATTCAGAGGACACCTGACTACTTATGAAACATCTCGCTCATTTTTCAAAATAAAAGCCTTAAACTATGTCTAAAGCCTGGTCACAGCCTGAGGAAGCTATTGGAAAAGGAATCTGGTTGATACCCCTTTAAATGGAAGAAAGACGGTCCAGGAAACAGATTTTCTTTTTTAAATATATCACTTCCGGGTTATATTTTCTCAGATTTTCGTCTGCAGAATACGTTTTGTTATACTCCAGACAATATTCTGACAGTTTTGGAAACTTTGGATTGTTTTCTATCCTAATCTGTAAATTATATGCATATTCTACGATCTGGGCCAGAGAAAATGTCAGTTTACGTTGGGCACGTTATTTAAAAAATTAAAAAAATGTGACCCCTAGCGCTAAGAATTTAAAGGATGAGATCAGTGTTTTCTAACTTAGTGTTAGATGGTTCCTCACCCTGAACGTCTATAGGCCAGGAGAATCTGGTTCCTCACCCTGAACGTCTATAGGTCAGGAGAATCTGGTTCCTCACCCTGAACGTCTATAGGTCAGGAGAATCTGGTTCCTCACCCTGAACGTCTATAGGTCAGGAGAATCTGGTTCCTCACCCTGAACGTCTATAGGTCAGGAGAATCTGGTTCCTCACCCTGAACGTCTATAGGTCAGGAGAATCTGGTTCCTCACCCTGAACGTCTATAGGTCAGGAGAATCTGGTTCCTCACCCTGAACGTCTATAGGCCAGGAGAATCTGGTTCCTCACCCTGAACGTCTATAGGTGAGGAGAATCTGGTTCCTCACCCTGAACGTCTATAGGTCAGGAGAATCTGGTTCCTTACCCTGAACGTCTATAGGTCAGGAGAATCTGGTTCCTCACCCTGAACGTCTATAGGTCAGGAGAATCTGGAATACATGCTGCAGTCTTCTTTACAGCCACTACAAATATAGCCAGTGTTAACTTTAACCACAACTCCTCCCCTCTTCTCCTGTCCTCCCTCTTGCCCCTCTACTCCTCTCCTCCTCCCATCCTATTGCCCATCTCCTCCTCTCCTCTCTCTTGCTCCTCTCCTCCCCCTGTCCCCCACTCCTCTCCCCTCCCCATCTCCATATCTCCTCTCCCCTTGCCCATCTCCTCCACCTCCTCTTCTTCTCCTCTCCCCACTACTCCTCTCCCCCTCTCCCCCTCTCCTCTCCTCTCCTCTACTCCCCTGATCCTCTCCTCTCCTCTCCTCTCCTCTCCTCTCCTCTCCTCTCCTCTCCTCTCCTCTCCTCTCCTCTCCTCTCCTCTCCTCTCCTCTCCTCTCCTCTCCTCTCTCAGGGAGGATGTAGGGTTGTAGCAGGTCTCCTCCACCTGTTCTTCCTAGGATCCTTTAGTTGGATGTTGTTAGAGGGGGTTCAGCTCTACCTCATGGTGGTCCTGGTCTTCAACATTACCATCAGGTTATGGTTAACTTTGTTTCATTTTATTTTGCTATTTTATGAAGAGCTTGAGCTGCATTCTGTCTATGTGATATGATATACAAATAAATAAAATATTATTATTATTGCTGTTATTATTACAAATAATACTGTTATTATTGTTATTATTATTATTAATATTATCGTAAACCTCTGTACCTGTATTTTATGAAGCTCTATGATTCTTCTTCTTATTGTAAACCTCTGTACCTGTATTTTATGAACCTCTGTGATTCTTCTTCTTACTGTAGACCTCTGTACCTGTATGCTGTGGGATATGGACTGCCACTGGCTATAGTCATCATCTCTGCTATCACCTACCCAGATGGATACGGTACCACACAACAGTGAGTACAGTGTGTCTGAGTCTCTAACTCTGTGTGTGTGTGTGTGTGTGTGTGTGTGTGTGTGTGTGTGTGTGTGTGTGTGTGTGTGTGTGTGTGTGTGTGTGTGTGTGTGTGTGTGTGTGTGTGTGTGTGTGTGTGTGTGTGTGTGTGTGTGTGTGTGTGTGTGAGAGAGAGAGAGAGAGAGAGAGAGCGAAACAAGGGATAATTCACCCAAAGTACAAATGTACATATTTGTGTCTTTACCCTGTAAGCGGTCCATGGTCAAGTTTTAGCAGTATTCCGTTAGGTTTAGTTTCTTGGCACTGTTTCCACATGCTAATGCTTCAGCGTTTGTGGCATAAATCCCATTTAAGACACATGTTAGCATTTTTTTGTCCATCATGTTGTCCATAGACTTCTTTCAGTGTAAGGACACCAATATATAATTTTGTAATTTGGGTGAACTGTCCCTTTAAGACATCAGTGTGTGTGTCAGCTGCTGGTTGATTCTCGGGAGAGAGGTTTTATCTAACATAAATATAACATGTAAATAACACCAGATAACCTAATTCTAACTTTAATCAAACCTTATTCTAACGTTATCTTCTCTGTTTGTCAGCTGCTGGTTGTCTCTGGAGAAAGACCCTTCATTTAACCTAATTTAAAATTACAATTAAATCAAATCAATATTTAATTGTCATTTGCTCCGAATACAACAGGTGTAAACCTTATCATGAAATGCTTACTTATGAGCCCTTAACCAACAATGCAGTTCAAGAAATAGAGTTAAGAAATGATTTACTAAATAAAGCAAATATTAAAATAAAACGTAACACAGTAAAATAACAATAAGGAGGCTGTATACAGGGTGTACCAGTACTGAGTCAATGTGCGGGGGTACAGGTTAGTCGAGGTCATTTGTAAATGTAGGTAAACGGGAGGAGGGTGGTCAATGTAAATAGTCATAGATATAACATGTATATAACCCAAATCTAATGTTATCCTCTCTGTGTGTCTCTGTCAGCTGTTGGTTGTCTCTGGAGAGAGGATTCATCTGGAGTTTCTTCGGCCCAGTGTGCACCATCATCATCCTCAACGTTTTCTTCTTCATCATCACTGTCTGGAGGCTGGCCCAGAAGTTCTCTAGTCTCAACCCTGACCTCTCCAACCTACGCAAGATCAAGTAAGGAGAGAGAGAGAGAGAGAGAGAGAGAGAGAGAGAGCACAATGCATAATGGGGAGCAGGCGTGCATAACGATGGGGAGTAGTGGTATATAACGATGGGGTGCAAGTGTGCATAACAATGGCGAGCAGAAGTGCATAACAAAGGGGAGGAGGTGTGCATAACGACAGGGAGCAGGTGCTAATAACGATGGGGAGCAGGTGCTAATAACGATGGGGAGCAGATGTGCATAAATATGGGGAGCAGGTGTTATTAATAATGGGGAGTAGGTGTGCATAAAGATGGGGAGCAGGTTTGCATAACGATGGGGAGCAGGTGCTAATAACGATGGGGAGCAGGTGTTATTAATAATGGGGATTAGGTGTGCATAAAGATGGGGAGCAGGTTTGCATAACGATGGGGAGCAGGTGCTAATAACGATGGGGAGCAGGTGTGCATAACAATGGGGAGCAGGTGCTAATAACAATGGGTAGGATGTGTGCATAACGATTGGGAGCAGGTGTGCGTAATGATGAAGTCCATGTGTACATAACAATGGGGAACAGGTGTGCGTAACGATGGGGAACAGGTGTGCGTAACGATGGGGTGCAGGTGTGCATAACAATGGGGAGCAGGTTTGCATAACAATGGGGAGCATGTGCTAATAACTATGGGGAGCAGATGTGCATAAAGATGGGGAGCAGTTGTTATTAATGATGGGGAGTAGGTGTGCATAAAGATGGGAGCAGATATGCATGAAGATGGGGAGCAGGCGCTAATAACGATGGGGAGTAGGTGTGCATAAAGATGGGAGCAGATATGCATGAAGATGGGGAGCAGGTGCTAATAACGATGGGGAGTAGGTGTGCATAAAGATGGAAGCAGATATGCATGAAGATGGGGAGTAGGTGCTAATAACGATGGGGAGCAGATGTGCATACTGATGGGGAGCAGGTTTTATTAGTGATGGTGAGTAGGTGTAGGTGAGTAGGTGCGTTTTGCTGCCAACTTTACTTTACTTTGCTAGCTGACAACTTTACGTTTTTTTTGTTTTGTTTTTAATTACCGTTTATATTTTTAGTTTTTCCATCGCAACTTTCTTCCCTCATTCAACTTTTTCACTCCGGACGCTTTATCTGGACATGGTTCGTCAACACCTTCAACAGCCGAAGCTAAGTACTAACATTAACATGATGTCTTTTAATTGCAGTCGCTGTACTCATAATATACAGGAGAACGATCGCCTTACGGCGAGAATAGCTGTGCTACAAGCCCAGCTTCAGACGCAATCGTTAGGCAAGGGTAATTTCAGTGTAGGAAAGGAAGAAACAGCGTCTGTGCCACCAGTAAGTACAGATAGTAATGTTAGTATAAATCCCCCCGCACAGTCCCCGCAGCCGGACAACTTTCTCATGGCTTCTGGAGGGAAATGCTGTTGGAATGCTCAACCGGTGTCGCTCATTCAGCCGACAGAAACTTTCAACCGGTTCTCCCCATTATGTAGCGAGTCGGAGTCTGAGTCTGAGTTTTCTCTTGTCTCTACTCCTCCCGTTACGGGGTCTGAGACGCCGAAGGCTCCCACCATTAGCTCTGACAAATTGAAAACCCTAGTCATTGGCGACTCCATTACCCGCAGTATTAGACTTAAAGCGAATCACCCAGCGATCATACACTGTTTACCAGGGGGCAGGGCTACCGACGTTAAGGCTAATCTAAAGATGGTGCTGGCTAAAGCTAAATCTGGCGAGTGTAGAGAGTATAGAGATATTGTTATCCACGTCGGCACCAACGATGTTAGGATGAAACAGTCAGAGGTCACCAAGTGCAACATAGCTTCAGCGTGTAAATCAGCTAGAAAGATGTGTCGGCATCGAGTAATTGTCTCTGGCCCCCTCCCAGTTAGGGGGAGTGACGAGCTCTACAGCAGAGTCTCAGCACTCAATCGCTGGTTGAAAACTGTTTTCTGCCCCTCCCAAAAGATAGAATTTGTAGATAATTGGCCCTCTTTCTGGGACTCACCCACAAACAGGACCAAGCCTGACCTGCTGAGGAGTGACGGACTCCATCCTAGCTGGAGGGGTGCTCTCATCTTATCTACCAACATAGATAGGGCTCTAACTCCTCTAGCCCCACAATGAAATAGGGTGCAGGCCAGGCAGCAGGCTGTTAGCCAACCTGCCAGCTTAGTGGAGTCTGCCAATAGCACAGTCAGTGTAGTCAGCTCAGCCATACCCATTGAGACTGTGTCTGTGCCTCGACCTAGGTTGGGCAAAACTAAACATGGCGGTGTTCGCCTTAGCAATCTTATTAGGATAAAGACCTCCTCCATTCCTGCCATTATTGAAAGAGATCGTGATACCTCACATCTCAAAATAGGGTTACTTAATGTTAGATCCCTCACTTCAAAGGCAGTCATAGTCAATGAACTAATCACTGATCATAATCTTGATGTGATTGGCCTGACTGAAACATGGCTTAAGCCTGATGAATTTACTGTGTTAAATGAGGCCTCACCTCCTGGTTACACTAGTGACCATATCCCCCGTGCATCCCGCAAAGGCGGAGGTGTTGCTAACATTTACGATAGCAAATTTCAATTTACAAAAAAAAAAATGGCGTTTTCGTCTTTTGAGCTTCTAGTCATGAAATCTATGCAGCCTACTCAATCACTTTTTATAGCTACTGTTTACAGGCCTCCTGGGCCATATACAGCGTTCCTCTCTGAGTTTCCTGAATTCCTATCAGACCTTGTAGTCATAGCAGATCATATTCTAATTTTTGGTGATTTTAATATTCACATGGAGAAGTCCACAGACCCACTCCAAAAGTCTTTCGGAGCCATCATCGACTCAGTGGGTTTTGTCCAACATGTCTCTGGACCTACTCACTGCCACAGTCATACTCTGGACCTAGTTTTGTCCCATGGAATAAATGTTGTAGATCTTAATGTTTTTCCACATAATCCTGGACTATCGGACCACCATTTTATTACGTTTGCAATCGCAACAAATAATCTGCTCAGACCCCAACCAAGGAGCATCAAAAGTCGTGCTATAAATTCTCAGACAACACAAAAATTCCTTGATGCCCTTCCAGACTCCTTCTGCCTACCCAAGGACATCAGAGGACAAAAATCAGTTAACCACCTAACTGAGGAACTCAATTTAACCTTGCGCAATACCCTAGATGCAGTTGCACCCCTAAAAACAAAAAACATTTGTCATAAGAAACTAGCTCCCTGGTATACAGAAAATACCCGAGCTTTGAAGCAAGCTTCCAGGAAATTGGAACGGAAATGGCGCCACACCAAACTGGAAGTCTTCCGACTAGCTTGGAAAGACAGTACCGTGCAGTACCGAAGAGCCCTCACTGCTGCTCGATCATCCTACTTTTCCAACTTAATCGAGGAAAATAAGAACAATCCAAAATTTATTTTTGATACTGTTGCGAAACTAACTAAAAAGCAGCATTCCCCAAGAGAGGATGGCTTTCACTTCAGCAGTAATAAATTCATGAACTTCTTTGAGGAAAAGATCATGACCATTAGAAAGCAAATTACGGACTCCTCTTTGAATCTGCGTATTCCTCCAGGGCTTAGCTGTCCTGGATCCGCACAGCTCTGCGAGGGCCTGGGATCGGGAGAGACACTTAAGTGTTTTAGTACTATATCTCTTGACACAATGATGAAAATAATCATGGCCTCTAAACCTTCAAGCTGCATACTGGATCCTATTCCTACTAAACTGCTGAAGGAGCTGCTTCCTGTGCTTGGCCCTCCTATGTTGAACATAATAAACAGCTCTCTATCCACCGGATGTGTACCAGACTCACTAAAAGTGGCAGTGATAAAGCCTCTCTTGAAAAAGCCAAACCTTGACCCGGAAAATATAAAAAACTATCGGCCTATATCGAATCTTCCATTCCTCTCAAAAATTTTAGAAAAAGCTGTTGCGCAGCAACTCACTGCCTTTCTGAAGACAAACAATGTATACGAAATGCTTCAGTCTGGTTTTAGACCCCATCATAGCACTGAGACTGCACTTGTGAAGGTGGTAAATGACCTTTTAATGGCGTCAGACCGAGGCTCTGCATCTGTCCTCGTGCTACTAGACCTTAGTGCTGCCTTTGACACCATCGATCACCATATTCTTTTGGAGAGACTGGAAACCCAAATTGGTCTACACGGACAAGTTCTGGCCTGGTTTAGATCTTACCTGTCGGAAAGATATCAGTTTGTCTCTGTGAATGGTCTGTCCTCTGACAAATCAACTGTACATTTCGGTGTTCCTCAAGGTTCCGTTTTAGGACCACTATTGTTTTCACTATATATTTTACCTCTTGGGGATGTTATTCGAAAACATAATGTTAACTTTCACTGCTATGCGGATGACACACAGCTGTACATTTCAATGAAACATGGTGAAGCCCCAAAATTGCCCTCGCTAGAAGCCTGTGTTTCAGACATAAGGAAGTGGATGGCTGACAACTTTCTACTTTTAAACTCGGACAAAACAGAGATGCTTGTTCTAGGTCCCAAGAAACAAAGAGATCTTCTGTTAAATCTGACAATTCATCTTGATGGTTGTAAAGTCGTCTCAAATAAAACTGTGAAGGACCTCGGCGTTACTCTTGACCCTGATCTCTCTTTTGACGAACACATCAAGACTGTTTCAAGGACAGCTTTTTTCCATCTACGTAACATTGCAAAAATCAGAAATTTTCTGTCCAAAAATGATGCAGAAAAATTAATCCATGCATTTGTTACTTCTAGGTTAGACTACTGCAATGCTCTACTTTCCGGCTACCCGGATAAAGCACTAAATAAACTTCAGTTAGTGCTAAATACGGCTGCTAGAATCCTGACTAGAACCAAGAAATTTGATCATATTACTCCAGTGCTAGCTTCCCTACACTGGCTTCCTGTTAAGGCAAGGGCTGATTTCAAGGTTTTACTGTTAACCTATAAAGCGTTACATGGGCTTGCTCCTACCTATCTTTCCGAGTTGGTCCTGCCGTACATACCAATACGTACGCTACGGTCACAAGACGCAGGCCTCCTAATTGTCCCTAGAATTTCTAAGCAAACAGCGGGAGGCAGGGCTTTCTCCTATAGATCTCCATTTTTATGGAACAGTCTGCCTACCCATGTGAGAGACGCAGACTCGGTCTCAACCTTTAAGTCTTTACTGAAGACTTATCTCTTCAGTAGGTCATATGGTTGAGTGTAGTCTGGCCCAGGAGTGTGAAGGTGAACGGAAAGGCTCTGGAGCAACGAACCGCCCTTGCTGTCTCTGCCAGGCCGGTTCCCCTCTCTCCACTGGGATTCTCTGCCTCTAACCCTGTTACAGGGGCTGAGTCACTGGCTTGCTGGTGCTCTTTCATGCCGTCCCTAGGAGGGGTGCGTCACTTGAGTGGGTTGAGTTACTGACGTGATCTTCCTGTCTGGGTTGGCGCCCCCCCTTGGTTTGTGCTGTGGTGGAGACCTTTGTGGGTTATACTCGGCCTTGTCTCCGGATTGTAATGTTGGTGGTTGAGGATTTCCCTCTAGTGGTGCGGGGGCTGTGCTTTGGCAAAGTGGGTGGGGTTATATCCTTCCTGTTTGGCCCTGTCCGGGGGTTTCTTCGGATGGGGCCACAGTGTCTCCTGACCGCTCCTGTCTCAGCCTCCAGTATTTATGCTGCAGTAGTTTATGTGTCGGGGGGCTAGGGTCAGTTGGTTACCTGGAGTACTTCTCCTGTCTTATCCAGTGTCCTGTGTGAATTTAAGTATGCGCTCTCTAATTCTTTCGTTCTCTCTTTCTCTCTGAGAACCTGAGCCCTAGGACCATATGTCAGGACTACCGGGCATGATGACACCTTGCTGTCCCCAGTCCGCCTGGCCTTGCTGCTATTCCAGTTTCAACTGTTCTGCCTGCGGTTACGGAACCCCTACCTGTCCCAGACCTGCTGTTTTCAACTCTTAATGATCGGCTATGAAAAGCCAACTGAGATTTATTCCTGATTATTATTTGACCATGCTTGTCATTTATGAACATTTTGAAAATCTTGGCTCTCTCTAATTTTCTCCTTCTCTCTTTCTTTCTCTCGGAGGACCTGAGCCCTAGGACCATACGTCGGGACTACCGGCCGTGGTGACTCCTTGCTGTCCCCAGTCCGCCTGGCCTTGCTGCTATTCCAGTTTCAACTGTTCTGCCTGCGGTTATGGAACCCCTACCTGTCCCAGACCTGCTGTTTTCAACTCTTAATGATCGGCTATGAAAAGCCAACTGAGATTTATTCCTGATTATTATTTGACCATGCTTGTCATTTATGAACATTTTGAAAATCTTGGCTCTCTCTAATTTTCTCCTTCTCTCTTTCTTTCTCTCGGAGGACCTGGGCCCTAGGACCATGCGTCGGGACTGCCGCCCGTGGTGACTCCTTGCTGTCCCCAGTCCGCCTGGCCTTGCTGCTATTCCAGTTTCAGCTGTTCTGCCTGCGGTTATGGAACCGCCACCTGTCCCAGACCTGTTGTTTTTCAACTCTTGATGATCGGCTATGAAAAGCCAACTGAAAATTATTCATGATTATTATTTGACCATGCTTGTCACTTATGAACATTTTTGAACATCTTGGCATAGTTCTGTTATAATCTCCACCCGGCACAGCCAGAAGAGGACTGGCCACCCCTCATAGCCTGGTTCCTCTCTAGGTTTCTTCCTAGGTTTTGGCCTTTCTAGGGAGTTTTTCCTAGCCACCGTGCTTCTACACCTGCATTACTAGCTGTTTGGGGTTTTAGGCTGGGTGTCTGTACAGCACTTCGAGATATTAGCTGATGTACGAAGGGCTATATAAAATAAAATTGAATTGAATTGAATAACAATGGGGAGCAGGGGTATATAATGATGGGGAGCAGATGTTATGACCAATGGGGAGCAGGTGTTATTACCGATGGGGAGTAGGTGTGCGTAAAGATGTGGAGGAGGTGTGCGTAATGATGAAGTTCAGGTGTACATAATGATGGGGAGAAGGTTTGCATAACGATGGGAAGCAGTGGTGCATAACGATGGGGTGCAGGTGTGCATAACGATGGGGAGCAGGTGTGCATAACAAGGCGGAGCAGGTGCTAATAACGTTCGGGAGCAGATGTGCATAAATATAGGGAGCAGGTGTGCTTAATGATGGGTAGTGGGTGTGCATAACAATGGGGAGCAGGTTTGCATAATGATGGGGAGCAGTTTTGCATAACAATGGGGAGCAGGTGTTATTAATGATGGGGAGTAGATGTGAATAGCAATGGTGAGCAGGGGTATATAATGATGGGAAGCAGATGTTATTAACGAAATACAATGTTCCCTCTCTTTAGGAGAGAGACCTCTCTGTGTGATGGAGTTAGAAAACAACTGTTTAGCTCTCCCTCCTCCCTCTCTTCACTTCTCCTCCCTCTCTCCCTCCTCCTCCCTCTCTCCACTTCTCCTCCCTCTCTCCCTCCTCCTCCCTCTCTCCCTCCTCATCCCTCTCTTCACTTCTCCTCCCTCTCTTCCTTCCTCCTCCCTCTCTCCCTCCTCCTCCCTCTCTTCCCTCCTCCTCCCTCTCTCCCTCCTCCTCCCTCTCTTCACTTCTCCTCCCTCTCTCCCTCCTCCTCCCTCTCTCCACTTCTCCTCCCTCTCTCCCTCCTCCTCCCTCTCTTCCCTCCTCCTCCCTCTCTCCCTCCTCCTCCCTCTCTTCACTTCTCCTCCCTCTCTCCCTCCTCCTCCCTCTCTCCACTTCTCCTCCCTCTCTCCCTCCTCCTCCCTCTCTTCCCTCCTCCTCCCTCTCTCCCTCCTCATCCCTCTCTTCACTTCTCCTCCCTCTCTCCCTCTTCATCCCTCTCTTCCTTCCTCCTCCCCCTCCCTCCTCTTTCCTTCCCCTCGCTCCTCCTTCGCCCTCCTCCTCCTCCTCCTCCCTCTCCCCCTCCTTCCCCTTCCTTCCCCCTCTCCCCTCTCCCTCCCTTCTCCTCCCTTCCTCCCCCTCCTCCTCCCCCTCTCTCTCCAGGGTGTTCACAGTGACAGCAGTGGCCCAGCTGTGTGTGTTGGGTACTATGTGGATATTTGGAGTGTTCCAGTTCCAAGAGGAGGGGACAGTGGTCATGACATATCTCTTCACTATCCTCAACTCTCTACAGGGAGCACTGCTGTTCATCATGCACTGCCTACTGAACAAAACGGTATGGTGTGTGTGTGTGTGTGTGTGTGTGTGTGTGTGTGTGTGTGTAACACTGTGCTCTGCTGCCCTCATCAGGTTAGAGAGGAGTATTGCAAGCTGCTGTCCTGTATCTGCACACCACAGAAGAAGAGATACTCAGAGGTCAGCACTACCAACCCTTCCTCCAGCCAATCCCAGGTACACACACACACACACACACACACACACACACACACACACACACACACACACACACACACACACACACACACACACACACACACACACACACACACACACACACACACACACACACACACACGTACAATCATACACAAACCACTTTCATTAAGTTAACCTCTGTCCTTTGACCTTTGTCTGTCCTAGGGGTCAAGGAGCGCAGAGAACACGGGGGAGTCGCAGATATGACGTCACCAAACCCCCATAATGCACCTCTTTACTCCCCCTCCCATGACAAATGTTCCCACTAGACGGCCAAACTGTAAAGTCAAAGTGGTCGATATCCTAAACATTTATGAAAACAAAGCTTTGCGTTTAGCAGTGTGGTTAAGATACATTGTAGAAATGGGCAGGGTTTCTGATTTAGTGTCTTGGCCAGATAGTGACAACCCAGAAACACTCAGCCCGAGGATAGTACTGTTCAGGCCAGGTTAGTAGAACATGTGTCCACCTAGCCCGCCTGATAGTAAAAATGTTAGTCCACTAGCCAGGTTGGCCAGTGCCCAAAATCCTTCAGTTACATCCCTGATTAGACACTTCATATCAAACTTTATGTTAATCAATGTCTTATCAATCAGAAGTTATATTATCTTTATGTCATCCAATCAAAGTTATATGATATTTATGTCATCCAATAGGAATCTATATGATATTTATGTCATCCAATCAGAAGTTATATTATCTTTATGTCATCCAATCAAAGTTATTTGATATTTATGTCATCCAATAGAAATTAATTTCCTCTTTATGTACTTATCACAACCACAAAAGAAAGGTACTATTTTACATAGATTTATAGTAATATTTATTACCAAGAGCACAAGATAAGGTGACTTTTCTACGCAAATAAATCCAGAGGGATTTAGAAAAACATTATGTGAAGATATGTGTTAGTTGTGACCTAATGGAGTGTTATACTGTAAAGTTGTATTGTTCTTTAACACTTTATTAATAACTTGTAAGAATAAGCCTTTATAAATGAATATACACGTTTATAAATTATTATAAATGTTGTACATTTTTACGGAATGGAAGAATGGTAATATTTACACATTCTTATAAATGTTAACAAATTTAATTGTAAATAGTTTATAAATCGTTAAAAGGTTTATTCATGATAGTTATTTTAAAGTGTTACCATGGTCTCCTCTATGTATATAATGAGATAATATAAGATTTGTTGTGAACACTTGCAGTGCCTTTGTCCAAAAACAGCATTTATCAACAGGTGTTTTAGAAATCCCAGTGGGAAGATTTCCAGAATCAGGAGGGAATAAACAGGAAATCTGGATTCTCCAACAGGGATTGTCACTCATGGCTCCATCTTAAAACCATTGGTTTGTTTATCACTGGCCAACAATATATAGTGTAGCAATTCAGGGGGTTGCCCTGACCGGGACTTAAACCTGTGTCCAGCAACTGTTAACCTAACAAATTAGCCGTTACGCCAAGAGATCCAAACAGCTTTACGAGGTTGCTAGGTGTTGGGTTAAAGTTGTTTCAATAGTTGTATAGGTTTAGGAATAAAGTAGTAACAATGTACTGTACAGTTCTGCCATGTTAGAGATCCTTAGGCACAGATCTAGGGTCAGAATACAGTAAATTACTGTATAGTTCAGCCATGTTAGTGGTCCTTAGTCACAGATCTAGGATCAGCTTTAACAAAACAAAACCTAACTTAAAGGGGCCATCCAGGATTGGTACATCCAGTTTTGTTACTTTTAAATTAGTGATTTATTGCTCTTGGTTCTTGTAGAATATTACTTAAAACTGCCTTGTAAACAGGTCAACAGTCGTTCCCCATCATAACATTGAAGAATATTACTTATAACTGCCTTGTGACCAGGTCAACTGTCATTCCCCATCAGAACATTGAAGAATATAACTTATAACTGCCTTGTGACCAGGTCAACTGTCGTTCCCCATCAGAACCCCAACTATAAGCTTGTTTTTCTCCATTGTTTGTACACGATGTAAAGGTTCAAAACATGGTTAAAACTATCATGTTGATCTCATGGATGGTCAGTCCTTGCATCCAGAGATCCATCTGTGATTTTGAGAGTGGTTACATTTCTCCAGTCCCATCCCTCAGCTGTTAACCACAACAAGTGGTGGGACGACCGGTTTGTTGCTTTTTGAGTCCCAGACTGCCCCTTTAAGGTGCCACCCTAGACGTTGGTCTCAGAATAACCATGGAGATAAAGTAGAGTCTTAAAACAATCTTACCAAAGTCTACATTCAATGTTGTATGTTTTTTATTCTATTCTGTTGCACTTTTACTTCGACAAGTTGTGTATTTTATACTTTTAGAGAACGTACTCTTTTCATGTCCTTTATCAACACCGTTCTGAATGTAAGCATTTAGTGTTGTACTTGACTGTGTGTCTGTTGTGTGTGTGGTGTGTGTGTGTGTGTGTGTGTGTGTGTGTGTGTGTGTGTGTGTGTGTGTGTGTGTGTGTGTGTGTGTGTGTGAGAGAGAGCGAGAGAGAGAGTGGGTATGTCTCAGTAGCTTTAGCCACAATAAAGCGTTGCTACAAATAACCTACTGTAGATGTCTTCTTACCACACACACACACACACACACACACACACACACACACACACACACACACACACACACACACACACACACACACACACACACACACACACACACACACACACACACACACACACCCACCCACCCACCCACCAAGGCCAATAAGCTTCTGGGACTAGAATTATAGAGACACAAAAAGAAAAACTTAAATACAACAGAATAATAGCGGCATTAGCGTGTTTGTGTTTGTTGTTGTGTTTGCATGTTTGTGTGTGTGTGTGTGTGTGTTTGTGTTGGTTTTTGTGCTTGCATGTGTGTGTGTGCGTGTGCGTGTGTGTGTATGTGTGTGTCTGTGTGTGTGTGTTTGTGTTTGTTTTTGTGTTTGCGTGTGTGTGTGTGCGTGTGTGTGTGTATGTGTCTGTGTGTGTGTGTGTGTGTGTGTGTGTGTTTGTGTTTGCATGTGTGTGTGTGTGTGTTAACCTTTTGAAAAGACATCCACATTCACACAGTGATATGAATCATATAGATCCACGATAGCAGGACGTGCATGTTTAGTTGTGTCGAACCTGAATGTGTTGAGGCCTACTCAGACCATGGTGAGTGTCCACCCTGAGATCCCTTCTCTAATGACTTCTGTCCTACTTCAGTTTCTATACAGTAGATCTCTTCTCTAATGACTTCTGTCCTACTTCAGTTTCTATACAGTAGATCCCTGTATTGGCAGCAACATGTAGATCAGTAGAATAGTAACAATCCCACATGGTTTGTTGATAGGTTCCCTCTTGTTGGAACACTTTACACTGTGACATCAGAAAGAATACATTCTGGACCAATAACAGGCTTAGTATTACTAGTAGTTCTATATCCCATGGCGATCACTAATTGATATATTGGATGTGTCCCAAAAGGCACCCTATTCCCTATAATGAACATCTTTTGTCTAATGGTGCCCTATATAGGGTATTTGGTTTCATTTGGGATGTACACATTGTCTTAAAAGAGCCTAAACTTAAAGTGGTTGTCTGGTTGAATAACTCTCTCTCTCTCTCTCTCTCTCTCTCTCTCTCTCTCTCTCTCTCTCTCTCTCTCTCTCTCTCTCTCTCTCTCTCTCTCTCTCTCTCTCTCTCTCTCTCTCTCTCTCTCTCTCTCTCTCTCTCTCTCTCTCTCTCTCTCTCTCTCTCTCTCTCTCTCTCTCTCTCTCTCTCTCTCTCTCTCTCTCTCTCTCTCTCTCTCTCTCTTTCTCTCAATGAGAGTAAGAGAGAGAGAGGGGGAAAGAGAGAGAGAGGGGGAGTGCTCTAACAGAAAGAGGGAGTGGGGAGAGGAGAGTTAAACAGTGGTTTCTAACTCCATGTGGGTCACACTTAGAGGTGTCGCTCCTAAAGAGAGAGAATATTTCATTTATTTTCTCCCCACTTATCATACGGAATTAAAACCTTGTTAAACTGGGATTTTCTTCAATCTGAATTCAACAGTAAAGCAGATTTAATCTCAGACTGATTGTTCTTGTGGGACTAGTTTTATTATGATCCTACTAGTTGTCTGGATATAATACCAGTCTGTCTTTGAGATGGGGTCCAGAACTCTGCTTCTTATTCTGGGTGAGTCTAACCTTGGATATCTTTGGAACTTGACTATCTGTGTTTGTGCGTATGTGTGTGTGTGTTTTGGTGTGTGTGGGGTGTGTGTGTGTGTATGTGTGAGAAAGTGACAAAATGAGAGAGGTGGTATTTCAGAATTCATTGTCAGTTATAGTTGATTGGCTACAGAAAATTCCAAACATGATCCAACCATGGATACAGTGTGAATGTTACAACCATGGATACAGTGTGACTGTTACAACCATGGTTACAGTGTGAATGTTAGAACCATGGATACAGTGTGAATGTTACAACCATGGATACAGTGTGAATGTTACAACCATGGATACAGTGTGAATGTTACAACCATGGATACAGTGTGAATGTTACAACCATGGATACAGTGTGAATGTTACAACCATGGATACAGTGTGAATGTTACAACCATGGTTACAGTGTGAATGTTAGAACCATGGATACAGTGTGAATGTTACAACCATGGATACAGTGTGAATGTTACAACCATGGATACAGTGTGAATGTTACAACCATGGATATAGTGTGAATGTTACAACCATATCTAATACATGTATAAACTACAAGACTATTTACAAGACAGTGTATTGACGGTTTTAGTTTTAATCCATTTTAAATTCAGGCTGAAACACAACAAAATGTGAAAAGTAAAGGATTGTGAATACTTTCTGAAGGCTCTGTGTGTCTTTACAAATAACAGAATTTGTCACCTACCAACTTCGTTTCCTGTGGAGTGTGTGTGTGTGTGTAGAGGGTGAGATCATGACTGAAAGATTTCAGATAGACATCAGGCCTCGCACACACTGAGTGTCTTTATGATACAAACACAAACACACGCACGCACGCACGCACGCACGCACGCACGCACGCGCGCACACACACACACACACACACACACACACACACACACACACACGTACATACACACACACACACACACTCACATACAAACACACACACATACACACACACACACACACACTCACACTCACATACACACATACACATACACACATACACACACACACACACAAACTCATGTACACACACACACACACACACACACACACACTCACACTCACATACACACACACACATACACACACATACACACACACACATAAAAATACACACATACACAGAACCCAGCTCTAAAGATAGCCCACTAGTGTCAGTCCTGTTACTGTGTTGCTTCCTGGAAACAGAGACATTCTGACAGCAATGAATAACAGAACATAACCTGAACATAGTACTACATCCATAACATAACTACCTGAACATAGTACTACATCCATAACATAACTACCTGAACATAGTACTACATCCATAACATAACTACCTGAACATAGTACTACATCCATAACATCCATAACATAACTACCTGAACATAGTACTACATCCATAACATCCATAACATAACTACCTGAACATAGTACTACATCCATAACATCCATAACACAACTACCTGAACATAGTACTACATCCATAACATCCATAACACAACTACCTGAACATAGTACTACATCCATAACATCCATAACATAACTACCTGAACATAGTACTACATCCATAACATCCATAATATAACTACCTGAACATAGTACTACATCCATAACACAACTACCTGAACATAGTACTACATCCATAACATAACTACCTGAACATAGTACTACATCCATAACATCCATAACATAACTACTTGAACATAGTACTACATCAGCGTGGTAACGGACAACAGCAGCAGCAGCAGCGATCGGAGGACTCCTGGACCTGGGAGGAGATTCTGGATGGCAAGGGACCTTGAACTCAGGTTGGTGAATATCGCCGCCACAAAGTTGAGCTGGAGGCAGCGAAAGCGGAGAGGCGGTGGTATGAGGAGGCTGCACGTAAGCGCGGCTGGAAGCCAGAGAGGCAGCCCCAAAAATGTCTTGGGGGGGGCACACGGTGAGTGTGGCTAAGCCAGGTAGGAGACCTGAGCAAACTCCCCGTGCATACCTTGGAGAGAGAGGGACCGGGCAGGCACCGTGTTATGCCGTGAGGCGCACGGTGTCCCCGGTGAGCAGGCATAGCCCGGTGCGGTACATAGCAGCGCCTTGTATCGGTTGGGCTAGAATGGGCATCGAGCCAGGTGCCATGAAGCCGGCTCAACGCATCTGGTCTCCAGTGCGTCTCCTCGGGCCGGGGTTCATGGCACCAGCCCTACGTATGGTGTCCCCGGTTCGCCAGCACAGCCCATTGCGGCCTATTCTACCTCGCCGCACTGGCTTGGCTACGGGGAGCATTCAGCCAGGTAGGGTTAGACAGTTTCGGTGCTCAAGACCTGCGGTGCGCCTCCATGGTCCGGTCTGTCCGGTGCCACCCCCACGCACCAGCCCTCCGGCGGCAGCCCCTCGCACCAGGCTGTCTCTCTGTCTCCTCACTACAGGTGCTCCCATCTGTCCAGCGCCGCCAGGGTCTCCCGTCTGTCCAGCACCGCCTGAGCTGCCCGTCTGTCCAGTGCTGCCTGAGCTGCCCGTCTGTCCAGCGCCGCCTGAGCTGCCCGTCTGTCCAGCGCCGCCTGTGCCGCCCGTCTGTCCAGCGCCATCTGAGCCGCCCATCTGTCCAGCGCCGTCTGAGCCGCCTGTCTGTCCTGAGCCGTCAGAGCCGCCCGTCTGTCCTGAGCCTAGAGCCGCCCGCCAGTCAGGAGCCGCCAGAGCCGTCCGCCAGTCAGGAGCCGCCAGAGCCGCCCGCCAGTCAGGAGCCGCCAGAGCCGCCCGCCAGTCAGGAGCCGCCAGAGCCGCCCGCCAGTCAGGAGCCGCCAGAGCCGCCCGCCAGTCAGGAGCCGCCAGAGCCGCCCGCCAGTCAGGAGCCGCCAGAGCCGTCCGCCAGTCAGGTGCCGCCAGAGCCTGCCGACAGTCAGGAGCCGCAAGAGCCGCCCGCCAGTCAGGAGCCGCCAGAGCCGCCCGCCAGTCAGGAGCTGCCAGAGCCGCCCGTCAGTCCGGAGCTGCCCCTCAGTCCGGAAGCGCCCCTCAGTCCAGAGGCGCTCCTCAGTCCAGTGGGGCCCTTCAAGAGGGTCGCCGCTCAAAGGACGCCAATAAAGTGAACTAAGACTATGGTGGAGTGGGATCAACGTCCAGTGCCAGAGCCGCCACCGTGGACAGATGCCCTCCCAGACCCTCCCCTATAGGTTCAGGTTTTGCGGCCGGAGTCCGCACCTTGGGGGGGGGGGGGGGGGGGGGCGTTACTGTGATGCCCTGACCATAGTTTGCTTTGTATGTTTATATGTTTTGTTTGGTCAGGGTGTGTTCTGAGTGGGCATTCTATGTTGTATGTCTAGTTTGTCTGTTTCTGTGTTTGGCTTGATATGGTTCTCAATCAGAGGCAGGTATTAGTCGTTGTCTCTAATTGGGAACCATATTTAGGTATCCTGTTTTGTCATTGTGGGGTTTGGGTGATTGTCTAGGTGTTAGTTGCCTGTGTCTGCACTGTTATATATAGAGTCACGGTTGTTTTATTGTTTTGTATTAGTTTGGTTAGTGTTTCTTCTTAAATAAATAGAAGAATGTATTCACTTCACGCTGCGCCGTGGTCCTCCTCTCTTCCACATTACGACGAACGTGACACCTAGCTATAATATCTCTGTCTTCTCTACTATGCTTCAGTTTATTAACCTAGCTATAATATCTCTGTCTTCTCTACTATACTTCAGTTTATTAACCTAGTTATAATATCTCTGTCTTCTCTACTATACTTCAGTTTATTAACCTAGCTATAATATCTCTGTCTTCTCTACTATACTTCAGTTTATTAACCTAGCTATAATATCTCTGTCTTCTCTCCTAAACTTCAGTTTAGTAACCTAGCTATAATATCTCTGTCTTCTCTACTATACTTCAGTTTAGTAACCTAGTTATAATATCTCTGTCTTCTCTACTAAACTTCAGTTTAGTAACCTAGCTAAAATATCAAATTTGAACAATTTTGAGATCAGTAGAATATTAAAAATCCCACATGTTGATAGGCTCCCCCTTGTTGAGAATAAATGACAGTATGACATTAGAAACAATACCAGTAACCTCCTCCGATATCCTCACACCAGCCTCACTAATACTAGTAATACTAATCATCATCATCATCATCACTACTATCATCATCATCGTCATCATCATCGTCATCCCTATCACTACTATCATCATCATTAGCATCATCATTACAATTGGCTCATTCATGCCCCCTCCTCTCCCCTGTAACTATTCCCCAGGCCGTTGCTGTAAATGAGAATGTGTTCTCAGTCAATTTACCTGGTAAAATAAAGGGCAAAACAAATAAAATGTAAATGATCATCATCACCCACCGCATTTAACCATGGAAAGATGACTGGGTATATGGACAAATATAAACAGTGTAGTTTTTCCCTCCAAGGCAATCAAACAAGAGAAATGTCGGTACAGGGACAAAGTGGAGTCACAATTCAACAGCTCAGACATGAGACGTATGTGGCAGGGTCTACAGGCAATTACAGACTACAAAAAGAAAACCAGCAACATCTTGCTTCCAGACAAACTTAACACCTTCTTAGCACAATGAAATGTGAAGAAATCAAAGTGGGTGAACACTTACGAGTATTAACCAGAGAAGTGACAATATTTCTCTAAAATTCAGTATATCACAATTTGACCCAAATAATTAATGGAATTATATTAATAAATTAATCAGCATAATATGTAAATTAATTAACATAGAGCAAAATTCCAATATAATTTAACTCAAAATAACACTGAACAAATACAGAGAACCTAACCCCTGCCTCCAACATGACATTTCTGAAGCGACTAATTAGCAACTTTTAACAACTATAAAACGAATTGTAATTAGCGAAATTTGTAAATGAGCTATCGAATAAAGTTCCATAAACCAGATGCTTAAGAAATCATTAACTTGAATGTGAAATCAACCAAACACAGCATCTCTTCGTTCAGCCGCTGAAGTCCACATCCCAACCCTCTGGTTTAGCTGTTTCCCAGACACTTCTCCCGTCACCAAAGACTAGTCTATAATCCTGAATGCCTTACCAGTCGGTACGGGTTATTAAATGTGTGAACTATGGTGAAATAAATGTTTAAATACACATTTTGTGAAACTCACTCCCTAGTCCAGATACTCAGTAGTAGTTACTACAAGAGATTACAGCATAATCCCAGGTGGCAGCACACCTTTAGGGACAGATTACCGCGTAATCCCAGGTGGCAGCACACCTTTAGGGACAGATTACCGCGTAATCCCAGGTGGCAGCACATCTTTAGGGACAGATTACTGCATAAACCCAGGTGGCAGCACACCTTTAGGGACAGATTACAGCATAATCCCAGGTGGCAGCACACCTTTAGGGACAGATTACAGCATAATCCCAGGTGGCAGCACACCTTCAGGGACAGATTACTGCATAAACCCAGGTGGCAGCACACCTTTAGGGACAGATTACAGCATAATCCCAGGTGGCAGCACACCTTTAGGGACAGATTACCACATAATCCCAGGTGGCAGCACACCTTCAGGGACAGATTACTGCATAATCCCAGGTGGCAGCACACCTTTAGGGACAGATTACTGCATAATCCCAGGTGGCAGCACACCTTCAGGGACAGATTACTGCATAATCCCAGGTGGCAGCACACCTTTAGGGACAGATTACAGCATAAACCCAGGTGGCAGCACACCTTTAGGGAGATATGGAGTGAATTTGGTAAATTCAGGAAAAGTAGGCACCACGAAGACATTCAAATATATGCAATTTTTTATTTTTATTTTTTATTTATTTCACCTTTATTTAACCAGGTAGGCTAGTTGAGAACAAGTTCTCATTTGCAACTGCGACCTGGCCAAGATAAAGCATAGCAGTGTGAACAGACAACACAGAGTTACACATGGAGTAAACAATAAACAAGTCAATAACATGGTAGAAAAAAGGAGAATCTATATACAATGTGTGCAAAAGGCATGAGGTAGGCAATAAATTGAATAATTACAATTTAGCAGATTAACATTGGAGTGATAAATCATCAGATGATCATGTGCAAGAAGAGATACTGGTGTGCAAAAGAGCAGAAAAGTAAATAAATAAAAGCAGTATGGGGGGTGAGGTAGGTAAATTGGGTGGGTAGTTTACAGATGGACTATGTACAGCTGCAGCGATCGGTTAGCTGCTCGGATAGCAGATTTTTAAAGTTGTTGAGGGAGATAAAAGTCTCCAACTTCAGAGATTTTTGCAATTCGTTCCAGTCGCAGGCAACAGAGAACTGGAAGGAAAGGCGTCCAAATGAGGTTTTGGCTTTAGGGATGATCAGTGAGATACACCTGCTGGAGCGCGTGCTGCGGGTGGGTGTAGCCATCGTGACCAGTGAACTGAGATAAGGCGGCACTTTACCTAGCATAGCCTTGTAGATGACCTGGAGCCAGTGGGTCTGACGACGAACATGTAGCGAGGGCCAGCCGACTAGGGCATACAGGTCGCAGTGGTGGGTCGTATAAGGTGCTTTAGTAACAAAACGAATGGCACTGTGATAAACTGCATCCAGTTTGCTGAGTAGAGTATTGGAAGCTATTTTGTAGATGACATCGCCGAAGTCGAGGATCGGTAGGATAGTCAGTTTTACTAGGGTAAGTTTGGCGGCGTGAGTGAAGGAGGCTTTGTTGCGGAATAGAAAGCCGATTCTTGATTTGATTTTGGATTGGAGATGTTTGATATGAGTCTGGAAGGAGAGTTTGCAGTCTAGCCAGACACCTAGGTACTTATAGATGTCCACATATTCTAGGTCGGAACCGTCCAGGGTGGTGATGCTAGTCGGGCGTGCGGGTGCAGGCAGCGAACGGTTGAAAAGCATGCATTTGGTTTTACTAGCGTTTAAGAGCAGTTGGAGGCCACGGAAGGAGTGTTGTATGGCATTGAAGCTCGTTTGGAGGTTAGATAGCACAGTGTCCAAGGAAGGGCCGGAAGTATATAGAATGGTGTCGTCTGCGTAGAGGTGGATCAGGGAATCGCCCGCAGCAAGAGCAACATCATTGATGTATACAGAGAAAAGAGTCGGCCCGAGAATTGAACCCTGTGGTACCCCCATAGAGACTGCCAGAGGACCGGACAACATGCCCTCCGATTTGACACACTGAACTCTGTCTGCAAAGTAGTTGGTGAACCAGGCAAGGCAGTCATTAGAAAAACCGAGGCTACTGAGTCTGCCGATAAGAATATGGTGATTGACAGAGTCGAAAGCCTTGGCCAGGTCGATGAAGACGGCTGCACAGTAATGTCTTTTATCGATGGCGGTTATGATATCGTTTAGTACCTTGAGCGTGGCTGAGGTGCACCCGTGACCGGCTCGGAAACCGGATTGCACAGCGGAGAAGGTACGGTGGGATTCGAGATGGTCAGTGATCTGTTTGTTGACTTGGCTTTCGAAGACCTTAGATAGGCAGGGCAGGATGGATATAGGTCTGTAACAGTTTGGGTCCAGGGTGTCTCCCCCTTTGAAGAGGGGGATGACCGCGGCAGCTTTCCAATCCTTGGGGATCTCAGATGATACGAAGGAGAGGTTGAACAGGCTGGTAATAGGGGGTGCGACAATGGCGGCGGACAGTTTCAGAAATAGGGGGTCCAGATTGTCAAGCCCAGCTGATTTGTATGGGTCCAGGTTTTCCAGCTCTTTCAGAACATCTGCTATCTGGATATGGGTAAAGGAGAAGCTGGGGAGGCTTGGGCGAGTAGCAGCGGGGGGGGCGGGGCTGTTGGCCAAGGTTGGAGTCGCCAGGAGGAAGGCATGGCCAGCCATTGAGAAATGTTTGTTGAAATTTTAGATTATCACGGACTTATCAGTGGTGACCGTGTTACCTAGCCTCAGTGCAGTGGGCAGCTGGGAGGAGGTGCTCTTGTTTTCCATGGACTTTACAGTATCCCAGAACTCTGGCCTTTGCTTTCCTGACTGACTGCGTGTATTGGTTCCTGACTTCCCTGAACAGTTGCATATCGCGGGGGCTCTTCGATGCTATTGCAGTTCGCCACAGGATGTTTTTGTGCTGGTCGAGGGCAGTCAGGTCTGGAGTGAACCAAGGGCTATATCTGTTCTTGGTTCTGCATTTTTTGAACGGAGCATGCTTGTCTAATATGGTGAGGAAGTAACTTTTAAAGAATGACCAGGCATCCTCAACTGACGGGATGAGGTCAATATCCTTCCAGGGTACCCGGGCCAGGTCGATTAGAAAGGCCTGCTCGCAGAAGTGTTTTAGGGAGCGTTTGACAGTGATGAGGGGTGGTCGTTTGACCGCGGACCCGTGGCGGATACAGGCAATGAGGCAGTGATCGCTGAGATCTTGATTGAAGACAGCAGAGGTGTATTTGGAGGGCAGGTTGGTCAGGATAATGTCTATTAGGGTGCCCATGTTTACGGATTTAGGGTTGTACCTGGTGGGTTCCTTGATGATTTGTGTGAGATTGAGGGCATCAAGCTTGGATTGTAGGACTGCCGGGGTGTTAAGCATATCCCAGTTTAGGTCACCTAACAGAACAAACTCTGAAGCTAGATGGGGAGCGATCAATTCACAGATGGTGTCCAGGGCACAGCTGGGAGCTGAGGGGGGTCGGTAGCAGGCGGCAACAGTGAGAGACTTATTTCTGGAGAGATTAATTTTTAAAATTAGAAGTTCGAACTGTTTGGGCATAGACCTGGAGAGTATGACAGAACTTTGCAGGCTATCTCTGCAGTAGATTGCAACTCCTCCCCCTTTTGCAGTTCTATCTTGACGGAAAGTGTTATAGTTGGGTATGGAAATCTCAGAATTTTTGGTGGCCTTCCTAAGCCAGGATTCGGACACGGCAAGGACATCAGGGTTGGCAGAGTGTGCTAAAGCGGTGAGTAAGGCAAACTTAGGGAGGAGGCTTCTGATGTTGACATGCATGAGGCCAAGGCTTTTTCGATCACAGAAGTCAACAAATGAGGGTGACTGGGGACATGCAGGGCCTGGGTTTACCTCCACATCACCCGAGGAACAGAGGAGTAGTAGGATGAGGGTGCGGCTAAAGGCTATCAAAACTGGTCGCCTAGAGCGTTGGGGACAAAGAATAAAAGGAGCAGATTTATGGGCGTGGTAGAATAGATTCTGGGCATAATGTGCAGACAGGGGTATGGTGGGGCGCGGGTACAGCGGAGGCAAGCCCAGGCACTGGGTGATGATAAGAGAGGTTGTATCTCTGGACATGCTGGTCTCAATGGGTGAGGTCACCGCATGTGTGGGGGGTGGGACAAAGGAGGTATCAGAGGTACGGAGAGTGGAACTACGGGGTCCATTGCAAACCAAAACAATGATAATGATAACTAGCCTGAACAACAGTATGCAAGGCATATTGATATTTGAGAGAGACATACAATAAGGCATAAAGTGATTGCAGGTCTTGATTGGGAGAGCTAGCTAAAACAACAGGTAAGATAACAGCAGCAATAACAGGGTGCTAGTCTAACACAGCAACAACAGGTAAAAATGGCGACGACTAGGCAGAGAGGGTCGGATTAACTACACACAGATCCTGAGTTAAAGCACAGAGCCGACAGATAAAACACAAATAAACAGAATGGAGTACCGTGAATTAATGGACAGTCAAGCAGGCATCAGCTATGTAGCCGAGTGATCATAGTGTCCAGGGGGCAGCCGTAGATGGAGCAGGGAGGCCTCCACTAAGCTAGCACGCGGCGTTTAAAGTTAGTAGCCCGGGGGGTGGTCTGCTCAGACGGAGGGGGTCTGCTCAGACGTGGTCGTGTCGACAGAGAATCCAAGCCAGATGGCGATGGCGAAAGAGAGGTTGTGAATTGTAGAATTGTGTTTGCTAACTGGTGCTAGCTTCGTGGCAGTGGCGCTAGCTGCGCTAGCTGCAAGCTAGCTGTGAGGATCAGAAGTAGTGGCTCAGGGATTACGGCAGGAATCCGGCGTTGTTGTCGAGAGACAGTCCGATGCTGGTAAATTGGTGAGTAATATCCAGGCTAATAACAGGGCTGGTGTCTGTGCAGAAGGTAAAAAGCTGCTAGCAGCGGCAAAAAAATGGCTAAATTAGCTTGTAGCTGATTTAGACCAGTTGTGATGGATTGGCAGGGCTCTGTGTCGGCAAAAAAGGTCCAGTCCAATTGGCAAAAGAGGTATTGTAGCCCAAGAATTCGCTGGTAGACCTCTTCGGCTAGCCGGCAGATGGGCCTAGCTCGAGGCTAGCTCAAGGCTAACTGGTGCTTGCTTCGGGACAGAGGTGTTAGCCAGTAGTAGCCACTCGGTTGCAGCTAGCTAGCTGTGATGATACGGTGTAATTGTCCAGAGCTTGCGTCAGGAAATCCGGTGATGTGGTAGAGAAAAATCAGTCCTATATGCTCTGGGTTGATATCGCGCTTGCAGACTTGCAGGTATTGGCCCGAGCTGAAGCTGGCTGTGTCCGAGTTAAGGGTGAAGACCGCAGCAGTGGCTAACTGACTACTAGCTAGTAGCTAGTTATCTGGCTAGCTTCTGATTGGGGTTACGGTTCTAAAGTATAAAAAATAGCAGGTCCGTACCACATTGGGTGAGGCGGAATGCGGAATGTAGGAATGTATATTCAGTTCCCAGTTCCTAGATGGAAAGTGAAATTAAAATATATACGAAATGTATACGAAAAATACGAGGACTATTTACACGGGACAAGACAGGACAAACACACGTCCGACTGCTACGCCATCTTGGATTGTGGAGAACAAGTATTTTACTGGTGATTATACCCATGGGCCTATAGGACAGTAGCCTACGGTATAGAGTGGCATTTGGGATGCAGAAATATAAAGAAGAAACTTTTTTGCATCCCAACGAGGTCCAGAGTACTGTGGTGTTGACAGGGATGGGATTGAAGCTAGTCCAAGGCTAGTACTTTTCAGATCTGGCTAGTAGAACATTTCCCAAACTAGCCTGTCTGTGACAATTTGTATTTTAAAATATTTCATGGCACATATTTTGGACCCGGGCTAATAATAATCTACCAGCCTGGCTGACAAGTGCCCAAAATCTGTAACTTCCATCCCTGGTTGTCGGCCTGTTCATTCAGATGAAGACCGTAGCAAACAGTTGTAAAGTGTTGCAAAACGTTTAGTAACAGAAACGTTTTACTCCAAACGAAATTCACTTTGCAATGAAAATGAGAGTTCCTAAATCAGTCCCTGATTGGGGAAGAATACAAATAAATAGTGGAACTGGCTTTGAAGTCCAGAGTTCAATCTGAGGGCTTTAAACCATAAATTAGTGTGACGTTGAGTAACAATCCCACATGGCTTTGTTGATAGGTTCCCTCTTGTTGGAACACTTTACACTGTGACATCAGAAAGAATACATTCTGGACAATAACAGGCTTAGTATTACTAGTAGTTCTATATCCCATGGCTATCACTAATTGATATATTGGATGTGTCCCAAATGCACCCTATTCCCTATAGTGAACATCTTTTGACTAATGGTGCCCTATATAGGAAATATGGTTTAATTTGGGATGTGCACATTGTCTTAAAAGAGTCTAAGCTTAAAGTGGTTATGTGGTTGAATATCTCTTTATTCTCTCTCTCTCTCTCTCTCTCTCTCTCTCGCTCTCTCTCTTTCTCTCTCTCTCTCCTCACAGGTCTTCATTTCAGTCTACTGGGGAATCTAGAGGCCAGAGATTGCGGCCTGGGCTTCATATTCAAAACAAGAAAACAATGTGTTGATACAGATGAGTGTAAAGAGTGGGACAGTGCCTCACCCTGTGGAAGTAATACCACGTGTTACAACACACAGGGGAGCTTCTACTGTCAGTGTCTACCTGGGTTCAAATCCACAACGACTGTCAACTTCACCTTTTCTGGACAGTGTACTGGTGAGTATTTGTGTGTGTGTGTGTGTGTGTGTGTGTGTGTGTGTGTGTGTGTGTGTGTGTGTGTGTGTGTGTGTGTGTGTGTGTGATGCGAGGGTCTCAGTTCATGGTCATATATAAGTTAGGAAGTGCAGCTCAGTTTCCACCTCATTTAGTGGGCAGTGTGCACATAGCCTGTCTTCTCTTGAGAGCCAGGTGTGCCTACAGCGGCCTTTCTCAATAGCAAGGCTATGCTCACTGAGTCTTTACATAGTCAAAGATTTCCTTAAGTTTTGGTCAGTCACAGTGGTCAGGGATTCTGCCACTGTGTACTCTCTGTTGAGGGCCAGATAGCATTCTAGTGTAAACCTCGTCGAAATGGGTAGACCAAGGCACAGCGTGATTTGGGTTCATCATATTTTATTCAAATGTGAACCAGCAACAAAACAATAAAGAGAAACAAAAAAACGAACGTACAGCTTTGTAGGGCTCAAAAGCAACAATACAAAAACAAGATCCCACAAACAACAGGTGGGAAAAAGGCTACCTAAATATGATCCCTAATCAGAGACAAGGATAAACAGCTGCCTCTGATTGGGAACCATACCAGGCCAACATAGAAATACAAAAACTAGACAACACATAGAAATAATTAACTAGAACACCCCCCAGTCACGCCCTGACCTACTCCACCATAGAAAATAAAGCCTTTCTATGGTCAGGACGTGACATCTAGTTTGCTAAGGGGGATCTTCACCAGGTTAATTTCTCTGTAGGTGATGGCTTTGTTATGGAAGGTTTGGGAATCACTTCCTTTTAGGTGGTTGTAGAATTTAACGGCTCTTTTCTGGATTTTCATAATTAGCGGGTATCGGCCTAATTCTGCTCTGCATGCATTATTTGGTGTTTTACGTTGTACATTGATCTCAATACTACTGCCCTAAACAGAGGTCACTACCCTCACTTTTCCCAATACTACTGCCCCAAACAGAGGTCACTACCCTCACTTTTCCCAATACTACTGCCCCAAACAGAGGTCACTATCCTCACTGTTCCCAATACTACTGCCCCAAACAGAGGTTACTACCCTCACTGTTCTCAATACTACTGCCCCAAACAGAGGTTACTACCCTCACTGTTCTCAATACTACTGCCCCAAACAGAGGTCACTACCCTCACTGTTCTCAATACTACTGCCCTAAACAGAGGTCACTACCCTCACTGTTCTCAATACTACTGCCCCAAACAGAGGTCACTATCCTCACTGTTCCCAATACTACTGCCCCAAACAGAGGTCACTACCCTCACTGTTCTCAATACTACTGCCCCAAACAGAGGTCACTATCCTCACTGTTCCCAATACTACTGCACCAAACAGAGGTTACTACCCTCACTGTTCTCAATACTACTGCCCCAAACAGAGGTTACTACCCTCACTGTTCTCAATACTACTGCCCCAAACAGAGGTCACTATCCTCACTGTTCCCAATACTACTGCCCCAAACAGAGGTCACTACCCTCACTGTTCTCAATACTACTGCCCTAAACAGAGGTCACTACCCTCACTGTTCCCAAAACTACTGCCCCAAACAGAGGTCACTACCCTCACTGTTCTCAATACTACTGCCCCAAACAGAGGTCACTATCCTCACTGTTCCCAATACTACTGCCCCAAACAGAGGTCACTATCCTCACTGTTCTCAATACTACTGCCCCAAACAGAGGTCACTACCCTCACTGTTCTCAATACTACTGCACCAAACAGAGGTCACTACCCTCACTGATCCCAATACTACTGCCCCAAACAGAGGTCACTATCCTCACTGTTCCCAATACTACTGCCCCAAACAGAGGTCACTATCCTCACTGTTCTCAATACTACTGCCCCAAACAGAGGTCACTATCCTCACTGTTCCCAATACTACTGCCCCAAACAGAGGTTACTACCCTCACTGATCCCCAACTACTGCCCCAAACAGAGGTCACTATCCTCACTGTTCTCAATACTACTGCCCCAAACAGAGGTCACTACCCTCACTGATCCCAATACTACTGCCCCAAACAGAGGTCACTATCCTCACTGTTCCCAATACTACTGCCCCAAACAGAGGTCACTATCCTCACTGTTCTCAATACTACTGCCCCAAACAGAGGTCACTATCCTCACTGTTCCCAATACTACTGCCCCAAACAGAGGTTACTACCCTCACTGATCCCCAACTACTGCCCCAAACAGAGTTCACTACCCTCACTGTTCCCAATACTACTGCCCCAAACAGAGGTCACTATCCTCACTGTTCCCAATACTACTGCCCCAAACAGAGGTCACTACCCTCACTGTTCCCAATACTACTGCCCCAAACAGAGGTCACTACCCTCACTGTTCTCAATACTACTGCCCTAAACAGAGGTCACTAACCTCACTGATCTCAATACTACTGCCCCAAACAGAGGTCACTACCCTCACTGTTCTCAATACTACTGCCCCAAACAGAGGTCACTACCCTCACTTTTCCCAATACTACTGCCCCAAACAGAGGTCACTACCCTCACTGTTCTCAATACTACTGCCCCAAACAGAGGTCACTACCCTCACTGTTCTCAATACTACTGCCCCAAACAGAGGTCACTACCCTCACTGTTCTCAATACTACTGCCCTAAACAGAGGTCACTATCCTCACTGATCTCAATACTACTGCCCCAAACAGAGGTCACTATCCTCACTGTTCTCAATACTACTGCCCTAATCAGAGGTCACTATCCTCACTGTTCTCAATACTACTGCCCCAAACAGAGGTCACTACCCTCACTGTTCTCAATACTACTGCCCCAAACAGAGGTCACTACCCTCACTGATCCCAATACTACTGCCCCAAACAGAGGTCACTACCCTCACTGTTCTCAATACTACTGCCCCAAACAGAGGTCACTACCCTCACTGTTCTCAATACTACTGCCCTAAACAGAGGTCACTACCCTCACTTTTCCCAATACTACTGCCCTAAACAGAGGTCACTATCCTCACTGTTCCCAATACTACTGCCCCAAACAGAGGTCACTACCCTCACTGTTCTCAATACTACTGCCCCAAACAGAGGTCACTACCCTCACTGTTCCCAATACTACTGCCCTAAACAGAGGTCACTATCCTCACTGTTCTCAATACTACTGCCCTAAACAGAGGTCACTACCCTCACTGTTCTCAATACTACTGCCCCAAACAGAGGTCCCTACCCTCACTGTTCTCAATACTACTGCCCCAAACAGAGGTCACTACCCTCACTTTTCCCAATACTACTGCCCTAAACAGAGGTCACTATCCTCACTGTTCTCAATACTACTGCCCCAAACAGAGGTCACTACCCTCACTGTTCCCAATACTACTGCCCTAAACAGAGGTCACTACCCTCACTTTTCCCAATACTACTGCCCTAAACAGAGGTCACTATCCTCACTGTTCTCAATACTACTGCCCCAAACAGAGGTTACTACCCTCACTGTTCTCAATACTACTGCCCTAAACAGAGGTCACTACCCTCACTGTTCTCAATACTACTGCCCCAAACAGAGGTCACTACCCTCACTGTTCTCAATACTACTGCCCTAAACAGAGGTCACTACCCTCACTGTTCCCAATACTACTGCCCCAAACAGAGGTCACTACCCTCACTGTTCCCAATACTACTGCCCCAAACAGAGGTCACTACCCTCACTGTTCTCAATACTACTGCCCTAAACAGAGGTCACTACCCTCACTGTTCCCAATACTACTGCCCCAAACAGAGGTCACTACCCTCACTGTTCTCAATACTACTGCCCTAAACAGAGGTTACTACCCTCACTGTTCTCAATACTACTGCCCCAAACAGAGGTCACTATCCTCACTGTTCTCAATACTACTGCCCTAAACAGAGGTCACTATCCTCACTGTTCTCAATACTACTGCCCCAAACAGAGGTCACTACCCTCACTGTTCTCAATACTACTGCCCTAAACAGAGGTCACTATCCTCACTGTTCTCAATACTACTGCCCCAAACAGAGGTCACTGCTGTGCAAACCACCCCATAAGGACAGGTCTAGGTTCAGTTTTACTGTGTAAGCCTGGATAATGATGATCAGTAAGGGACTATATAAACTGATCTGAGTGTGGTGCTTATATTACAGTAGGGACTCTGTTGCTGTAGAAACCGTTATTCCATTGGCAGCTTCCTCTTTCTAGTGCTGAGGCCCAAATGGTACCCTATTCCCTATATAGTGCACTACGTTAGACCAGGGCCCATAGAGTACTATATCATAGGGTGTCAATTGGGATGGATCCTAGGATGGTTACCATGGTAACATTTCAGCACTGGTGTGCTGTGGGTTTCTGGGTGTTTTAATCTCCAACTCAACTTCCTCTCTGTCTCATGTCTTCATTTGTATCTTAGTTAGTTGGTATCTGATGGTAAACATGGTTACCCATGGCAACAACTTGGATCTACTATGACCATGATAAGGATGTGACAGTTTTCATTTGTATGTGTTGTGTTGTTGTGTTCTGGTGTGTGTTGTGGTGTGTGTTGTGTTGTATTTGTATTTATTAAGGATCCCCATTAGTTCCAGCCAAGGCAGCAACTACTCTTCCTGGGGTCCAGCAAAATTAAGGCAGTTTAAAAACTTTACAAAACATTCACAATAGATTTCACACGTCACTAAATGTTGTGTTGTGGTGCAGATAACATGCACGTGTGATGGTTGTTACTTCTCATTGTGTTGTGTTGTTCTGTGTCCTGTCGTGTGGTTGTTGTTGTTGTGCAGGTGTGATGGTGGTATGTTATATATGTGTTATGTTGTGTAGTGTTGTGTTCTGTTGTGTTGTACTGTGTCGTTTCGATCCAGCTGTGATGGTTGTGTTTTGTAATATGTATGTGCTGTGTAGTGTTGATCCAGGTGTGATGGCAGTGTTTT
The DNA here is from genome assembly GCF_029448725.1 of Salvelinus fontinalis. Taxonomy (NCBI): domain Eukaryota; kingdom Metazoa; phylum Chordata; class Actinopteri; order Salmoniformes; family Salmonidae; genus Salvelinus; species Salvelinus fontinalis. Next base: position 11,864,541 of record NC_074704.1, on the reverse strand, counting down.
GTGTTTCCTTCAGTACTGACCTGTGACCAGGTCAAAGCGGATCAGACTCCTGGACAGGTGAGTTGTAAACCCTGACACCTGATATCACTTATGATAACTAACACTTTAGGGTGACATTTATAGAATATGGCATGAAGCAGTCAGTGAAATAACCAGAACATTTATAGAATATGGCATGAAGCAGTCAGTAAAATAACCAGAACATTTATAGAATATTGCATGAAGCAGTCAGTAAAATAACCAGAACATTTATAGAATACGGGAGTGAGCAGTCAGTAAAATAACCAGAACATTTATAGACTACGGCAGTGCGCAGTCAGTAAAATAACCAGAACAGTTATACAATATGTCAGTGAGCAGTCAGTAAAATAACCAGTAGATCTCTCAGACTGTCTCTCAGACTGTCCCAGGTTTAGCTGGTCTCCTGTCCCTGATGAGGAAAAGCTGTCTGGCGTTAAGTAACTCTGGGGACGCAGCCGGAGGGAGACTGTCTGGAGAGGTGTTACTGGAGGTAAACCCCACACACACACACACACACACACACACACACACACACACACACACACACACACACACACACACACACACACACACACACACACACACACACACACACACACACACACACACACACACACACACACACACACACACACACACACACAGTGAAATCATGCATGCATATAAACATATACACCTCGTTCACTTACTTACTGTTTCCTGTTTCTGCTTCCTGTGTGTAGAATGTCTTCACAGAGATAGACAGTCTCCTGTCTCAAGGTATCCTAAGCAACAGCCGGGAGGTGAGTGGGTTGCTAGGCGCCGTGGAGGACACCTTGATGCTCATCGGGCCACAGCTCAGAGACACCCACACCACCATGGAAACAGACCACACAGGTAACACACACACACACACACACATGAACACATACACACGCACACACACACACATGAACATGCACACACACTCTCACACACACACACACACACACACACACACACACACACACACACACACACACACACACACACACACACACACACACACACACACACACACAAATGCACACACACACACGAACATGCACACACTCACACGCGAATATGCACAAACTCACACACGAACATGTACACACACACACACACACACACACGCACACACACACACACACACACACACACACACACACACACACACACACACACACACACACACACACACACACACACACACACACACACACACACACACACACACACACACACACACACACACACACACACACACACACACACACACACACACACACACACACACACACACACACACACACACACACACACACACACACACACACACACACACACACACACACACACACACACACACACACACACACACACACACATGAACTTCCAGACACAAACTCACATTTACACACACACACACATCCTCCTTCACCTTTCGCCTTGTCCTTGTACACAGCGGCAGAGCTTGCAGTGAGGAGGGGACAGACTCCGCCCACTGGATCAATCAGCCTGGCCAATGACAACGCTCGACTGGACACCAGCTGGGAGACAGCCACCGGCAACGGGACGTACCCAGGTAGGCTACTCTTCCTCATCATCATCATGATCCTCATCTCTATAACTAAGTACTGTATCTTTTAGTACCAGTAACTTTCCAAAAACTCCCAGGTTGCCTAGAAATCCTGGTTTCCGCATTTCCTGCTTATTCAAATCAAATAAAGTAAAATTGTATTTGTCACGGGCATCAAATACAACAGCTATAGACCTTACTGTGAAATGCTTACAAGCCCTTAACCAACAATGCAGTTTAAAAAAAAATAAGTGTGAAGTCAAAAATAAAAACAATTATGAAATAGCAGCAGTAAAATAACAGTAGCGATGCTATATACAAGGGGTACCGGTACAGAGTCAATGTGTGGGGGGCACTGGTTAGTCGAGGTAATTGAGGTAATATGTGCATGTAGGTAGAGTTATTAAAGTGACAATGCATAGATGATAACAAGAAAGTAGCAGCAGCGTAAAAAAGGGGTTGGGAGGGTAGCTATTTGACTAGATGTTCAGGAGTCTTGGGGGATAGAAGCTGTTTAGAAGCCTCTTGGACCTAGACCTGATGCCCCGGTACTGCATGCCGTTCGGTAGCAGAGAGAACAGTCTGTGACAAGAGTGACTGGAGTCTTTGACAATGTTGACACCGCCTGGTATAGAGCTCCTGGATGGCAGGAAGCTTGGCCCCAGTGATGTACTGGGCCGTACGCATTACCCTCTGTAGTGTCTTGTGGTCGGAGGCCAAGCAGTTGCCATACCAGGCAGTGATGCAACCAGTCAGGATGCTCTCGACGGTGCAGCTGTATAACTTTTTGAGGATCTGAGGACCCATGCCAAATCTTTTCAGTCTCCTGAGAGGGAACTTGAAGCTCTCAACCTGCTCCACTACAGCCCTGTCGATGAGAATGGTGGTGTGTTCGGTCCTCCTTTTCCTGTAGTCCACAATCATCTCCTTTGTCTTGATCACGTTGAAGGAGAGGTTGTTGTCCTGGCACCACACGGCCAGGTATCTGACCTACTCCCTATAGAATGTCTCCTCGTTGTCGGTGATCAGGCCTACCACTGTTCTGTCATTCGCAAACTTAATGATGGTGTTGGAGTCTTGCTTGGCCATGAGTCGTGGGTGAAAAGGGAGTACAAGAGAGGACTGATCACGCACCCCTGAGGGGCCCCCATGTTGAGGATCACCTGGGGGGCGGCCTTTCACGAAGTCCAGGATCCAGTTGCAGAGGGAGGTGTTTAGTACCAGGATCCTTAGCTTAGTGAAGAGCTTTGAGGGCACTATGGTGTTGAACGCTGAGCTGTAGTCAATGAACAGCATTCTAACGTAGGTGTTCCTTTTATCCAGGTGGGAAAGGGCAGTGTGGAGTGCAATAGAGATTGTATCATCTGTGGATCTGTTGGGGCGGTATGCAAATTGGAGTGTAGGGTTGCTGGGATAATGGTGTTGATGTGAGCCATGACCAGCCTTTCAAAGCACCTCCTTATTCCAGGAATCTTCCAACCAGGAAACTTGAAAAACCTGGGAATTCTGGGAAAGCTACAATACATTCTGGTAACTTGCTTCATTCTGTGATCACAGGTTTCACTCTGGTTGGGTTGGTGTGTTACAAGACAGTGGAGACATATGTCAACAACTCCTTCCAGTACCTCACTGACACAAACACAGACACAGACACAGACACAGCAACAGCCACAGCATCAAAGCCTAGCTACCAGATCAGTTCCAAGGTGGTAACAGCTCTCGTCAGTAACCCAGCAACAGAACACCTCGCCCAGCCTGTAATCCTCACCTTCAAACATCTACAGGTATCATTTAAAAATATAACATGTGCCATAGTGCTGATGTTAAAATATCAAGAAGGTAAATATTCTAGTATATCATAATCGTACAGCTACGGTTAGGACTTGCATTTTTCCACATACCGACGATGGACTAACATACTGACGGTAGCCTAACACACTGACGGTGGACTAACATACTGACGATGGTCTAACATACTGACAATGGCCTAACATAATGACGATGGCCTAACATAATGACAATGGCCTCACAGACTGACGATGACCTAACATACTGACGATGGCCTAACATAATGACGGTGGCCTAACACACTGACGGTGGACTAACATACTGACGTTGGTCTAACATACTGCCGATGGTCTAACATACTGACGGTGGCCTAACATACTGACGATGGCCTAACATACTGACGATGACCTAACATACTGACGATGGTCTAACATACTGACGGTGGCCTAACATACTGACGATGGCCTAACATACTGACGATGACCTAACGTACTGACGATGGTCTAACATACTGACGATGGCCTAACATACTGACGATGACCTAACATACTGACGATGACCTAACATACTGACGATGGTCTAACATACTGACGATGGCCTAACATACTGACGATGGCCTAACATATTGACGATGACCTAACATACTGACGATGGCCTAACATACTGACGATGGCCTAACATACTGACGATGACCTAACATACTGACGATGGCCTAACATACTGACGATGGCCTAACATACCGACGATGACCTAACATACCGACGATGGCCTAATATACTGACGATGACCTAACATACTGACGATGGCCTAACATACTGACGATGACCTAACATACTGACGATGGCCTAACATACTGACGATGGCCTAACAGACTGACGATGGCCTAACATACTGACGATGACCTAACATACTGACGATGGCCTAACAGACTGACGATGGCCTAACAGACTGACGATGGCCTAACATACTGACGATGGCCTAACATACTGACGATGGCCTAACATACCGACAATGGCCTAACATACTGACGATGGCCTAACAGACTGACGATGGCCTAACATACTGACGATGACCTAACATACTGACGATGGCCTAACAGACTGACGATGGCCTAACAGACTGACGATGGCCTAACATAATGACGATGGCCTAACATACCGACGATGGCCTAACATACTGACGATGGCCTAACATACCGACGATGGCCTAACATACCGACGATGACCTAACATACTGACGATGACCTAACATACTGACGATGGTCTAACAGACTGACGATGGCCTAACATACTGACGATGGCCTAACATACTGACGATGGCCTAACATACTGACGATGACCTAACATACTGACGATGACCTAACATACTGACGATGGTCTAACATACTGACGATGGCCTAACATACTGACGATGGCCTAACAGACTGACGATGGCCTAACAGACTGACGATGGCCTAACATACTGATGTTGGCCTAACATACTGACGATGGCCTAACATACTGACGATGGCCTAACATACCGGCGATGGCCTAACATACTGACGATGGTCTAACATACTGACGATGGCCTAACATACTGACGATGGCCTAACATACTGACGATGGCCTAACATACCGACGATGACCTAACATACCGACGATGGCCTAACATACTGACGATGGCCTAACAGACTGACGATGGCCTAACATATTGACGATGACCTAACATACTGACGATGGCCTAACAGACTGACGATGGCCTAACAGACTGACGATGGCCTAACATACTGACGATGGCCTAACATACTGACGATGGCCTAACATACTGACGATGGCCTAACATACCGACAATGGCCTAACATACTGACAATGACCTAACATACTGACGATGACCTAACATACTGACGATGGCCTAACATACTGACGATGGCCTAACATACCGACGATGACCTAACATACCGACGATGGCCTAACATACCGACGATGGCCTAACATACTGACGATGACCTAACATACTGACGATGGTCTAACATACTGAAGATGGTCTAACATACTGACGATGGCCTAACATACCGACGATGACCTAACAGACTGACGATGGTCTAACGTAATGACGATGGCCTGACATACTGACGATGGCCTAACATACTGACGATGGCCTAACACACTGACGATGGCCTAACATAATGACGATTGCCTAACAGACTGACGATGGCCTAACATAATGACGATGGCCTGACAGAATGACGATGTTCTAACAGACTGACGATGGCCTAACATACTGACGATGGCCTAACATACTGACGATGGCCTAACAGACTGACGATGGACTAACATACTGACGATGGCCTAACATACTGACGATGGCCTAACATATTGACGATGACCTAACATACTGACGATGGCCTAACATACTGACGATGGCCTAACATACTGACGATGACCTAACATACTGACGATGGCCTAACATACTGACGATGGCCTAACAGACTGACGATGGCCTAACATACTGACGATGACCTAACATACTGACGATGGCCTAACAGACTGACGATGGCCTAACAGACTGACGATGGCCTAACATACTGACGATGGCCTAACATACTGACGATGGCCTGACATACCGACAATGGCCTAACATACTGACGATGGCCTAACAGACTGACGATGGCCTAACATACTGACGATGACCTAACATACTGACGATGGCCTAACAGACTGACGATGGCCTAACAGACTGACGATGGCCTAACATAATGACGATGGCCTAACATACCGACGATGGCCTAACATACTGACGATGGCCTAACATACCGACGATGGCCTAACATACCGACGATGACCTAACATACTGACGATGACCTAACATACTGACGATGGTCTAACAGACCGACGATGGCCTAACATACTGACGATGGCCTAACATACTGACGATGGCCTAACATACTGACGATGACCTAACATACTGACGATGACCTAACATACTGACGATGGTCTAACATACTGACGATGGCCTAACATACTGACGATGGCCTAACAGACTGACGATGGACTAACATACTGACGATGGCCTAACATACTGACGATGGCCTAACATATTGACGATGACCTAAAATACTGACGATGGCCTAACATACTGACGATGGCCTAACATACTGACGATGACCTAACATACTGACGATGGCCTAACATACTGACGATGGCCTAACATACCGACGATGACCTAACATACCGACGATGGCCTAACATACTGACGATGACCTAACATACTGACGATGGCCTAACATACTGACGATGGCCTAACATACCGACGATGACCTAACATACCGACGATGGCCTAACATACTGACGATGGCCTAACAGACTGACGATGGCCTAACATACTGACGATGACCTAACATACTGACGATGGCCTAACAGACTGACGATGGCCTAACAGACTGACGATGGCCTAACATACTGACGATGGCCTAACATACTGACGATGGCCTAACATACTGACGATGGCCTAACATACCGACAATGGCCTAACATACTGACAATGACCTAACATACTGACGATGACCTAACATACTGACGATGGCCTAACATACTGACGATGGCCTAACATACCGACGATGACCTAACATACCGACGATGGCCTAACATACCGACGATGGCCTAACATACTGACGATGACCTAACATACTGACGATGGTCTAACATACTGAAGATGGTCTAACAGACTGACGATGGCCTAACATACTGACGATGGCCTAACATACCGACGATGACCTAACAGACTGACGATGGTCTAACATAATGACGATGGCCTGACATACTGACGATGGCCTAACATACTGACGATGGCCTAACACACTGACGATGGCCTAACATAATGACGATTGCCTAACAGACTGACGATGGCCTAACATAATGACGATGGCCTGACAGAATGACGATGTTCTAACAGACTGACGATGGCCTAACATACTGACGATGGCCTAACAGACTGACGATGGCCTAACATAATGACGATGGCCTGACAGAATGACGATGTTCTAACAGACTGACGATGGCCTAACATACTGACGATGGCCTAACAGAATGACGATGTTCTAACAGACTGACGATGGCCTAACATACTGACGATGGCCTAACAGAATGACGATGGCCTAACATACTGACGATGGCCTAACAGACTGACGATGGCCTAACATACTGACGATGACCTAACATACTGACGATGGCCTAACAGACTGACGATGGCCTAACAGACTGACGATGGTCTAACATAATGACGATGGCCTGACATACTGACGATGGCCTAACATACCGACGATGGCCTAACACACTGACGATGGCCTAACATACTGACAATGACCTAAGAGACTGACGATGACCTAACAGACTGACGATGGCCTAACAGACTGACGATGGCCTAACAGACTGACGATGGCCTAACATAATGACGATGGCCTAACAGACTGACGATGGCCTAACAGATTGACGATGGCCTAACATACTGACGATGGCCTAACAGACTGACGATGGCCTAACAGACTGACGATGGCCTAACATAATGACGATGGCCTAACATACTGACGATGGCCTAACAGACTGACGATGGCCTAACATACTGACGATGGACTAACATACTGACGATGACCTAACATACCGACGAGGGCCTAGCATAATGACGATGGCCTAACATACTGACGATGGCCTAACATACCGACGATGGCCTGACATACTGACGATGGCCAAACATACTGACGATGGCCTAACAGACTGACGATGGCCTAACAGACTGACGATGGCCTAACAGACTGACGATGGCCTAACAGACTGACGATGACCTAACATAATGACGAAGGCCTAACATACTGACGATGGTCTAACATACCGACGTTGGCCTGAAATACCGACGATGGCCTAACAGACTGACGATGGCCTAACAGACTGACGATGGCCTAACAGACTGACGATGGCCTAACAGACTGACGATGGCCTAACAGACTGACGATGGCCTAACAGACTGACGATGACCTAACATAATGACGATGGTCTAACATTCCGACGATGGCCTAACATACCGACGATGGCCTAACAGACTGACGATGGCCTAACATACTGACGATGGCCTAACATAATGACGATGGTCTAACATACCGACGATGGCCTAACATACCGACGATGGCCTAACAGACTGACGATGGCCTAACATAATGACGATCGCCTAAAATAATGACGATCGCCTAACATACCGACGATGGCCTAACAGACTGACGATGGCCTAACAGACTGACGATGGCCTAACTGACTGACAATGGCCTAACAGACTGACGATGGCCTAACATAATGACGATGGCCTAATAGAATGACGATGGCCTAACATACTGACGATGACCTAACATAATGACGATGGCCTAACAGACTGACGATGGCCTAACATACTGACGATGGCCTAACATACCGACGATGACCTAATAGAATGACGATGGCCTAACTGACTGACGATGGCCTAACATAATGACGATGGCCTAACAGACTGACGATGGCCTAACATAATGACGATGGCCTGACAGAATGACGATGGCCAAACATACTGACGATGGCCTAACAGACTGACGATGGCCTAACAGACTGACGATGGCCTAACAGACTGACGATGACCTAACATAATGACGAAGGCCTAACATACTGACGATGGTCTAACATACCGACGTTGGCCTGAAATACCGACGATGGCCTAACAGACTGACGATGGCCTAACAGACTGACGATGGCCTAACAGACTGACGATGGCCTAACAGACTGACGATGGCCTAACAGACTGACGATGGCCTAACAGACTGACGATGACCTAACATAATGACGATGGTCTAACATTCCGACGATGGCCTAACATACCGACGATGGCCTAACAGACTGACGATGGCCTAACATACTGACGATGGCCTAACATAATGACGATGGTCTAACATACCGACGATGGCCTAACATACCGACGATGGCCTAACAGACTGACGATGGCCTAACATAATGAGGATCGCCTAAAATAATGACGATCGCCTAACATACCGACGATGGCCTAACAGACTGACGATGGCCTAACAGACTGACGATGGCCTAACTGACTGACAATGGCCTAACAGACTGACGATGGCCTAACATAATGACGATGGCCTAATAGAATGACGATGGCCTAACATACTGACGATGACCTAACATAATGACGATGGCCTAACAGAATGACGATGGCCTAACATACTGACGATGGCCTAACATACCGACGATGACCTAATAGAATGACGATGGCCTAACTGACTGACGATGGCCTGACAGAATGACGATGTTCTAACAGACTGACGATGGCCTAACATACTGACGATGGCCTAACAGAATGACGATGTTCTAACAGACTGACGATGGCCTAACATACTGACGATGGCCTAACAGAATGACGATGGCCTAACATACTGACGATGGCCTAACAGACTGACGATGGCCTAACATACTGACGATGACCTAACATACTGACGATGGCCTAACAGACTGACGATGGCCTAACAGACTGACGATGGTCTAACATAATGACGATGGCCTGACATACTGACGATGGCCTAACATACCGACGATGGCCTAACACACTGACGATGGCCTAACATACTGACAATGACCTAAGAGACTGACGATGACCTAACAGACTGACGATGGCCTAACAGACTGACGATGGCCTAACAGACTGACGATGGCCTAACATAATGACGATGGCCTAACAGACTGACGATGGCCTAACAGATTGACGATGGCCTAACATACTGACGATGGCCTAACAGACTGACGATGGCCTAACAGACTGACGATGGCCTAACATAATGACGATGGCCTAACATACTGACGATGGCCTAACAGACTGACGATGGCCTAACATACTGACGATGGACTAACATACTGACGATGACCTAACATACCGACGAGGGCCTAGCATAATGACGATGGCCTAACATACTGACGATGGCCTAACATACCGACGATGGCCTGACATACTGACGATGGCCAAACATACTGACGATGGCCTAACAGACTGACGATGGCCTAACAGACTGACGATGGCCTAACAGACTGACGATGGCCTAACAGACTGACGATGACCTAACATAATGACGAAGGCCTAACATACTGACGATGGTCTAACATACCGACGTTGGCCTGAAATACCGACGATGGCCTAACAGACTGACGATGGCCTAACAGACTGACGATGGCCTAACAGACTGACGATGGCCTAACAGACTGACGATGGCCTAACAGACTGACGATGGCCTAACAGACTGACGATGACCTAACATAATGACGATGGTCTAACATTCCGACGATGGCCTAACATACCGACGATGGCCTAACAGACTGACGATGGCCTAACATACTGACGATGGCCTAACATAATGACGATGGTCTAACATACCGACGATGGCCTAACATACCGACGATGGCCTAACAGACTGACGATGGCCTAACATAATGACGATCGCCTAAAATAATGACGATCGCCTAACATACCGACGATGGCCTAACAGACTGACGATGGCCTAACAGACTGACGATGGCCTAACTGACTGACAATGGCCTAACAGACTGACGATGGCCTAACATAATGACGATGGCCTAATAGAATGACGATGGCCTAACATACTGACGATGACCTAACATAATGACGATGGCCTAACAGACTGACGATGGCCTAACATACTGACGATGGCCTAACATACCGACGATGACCTAATAGAATGACGATGGCCTAACTGACTGACGATGGCCTAACATAATGACGATGGCCTAACAGACTGACGATGGCCTAACATAATGACGATGGCCTGACAGAATGACGATGGCCAAACATACTGACGATGGCCTAACAGACTGACGATGGCCTAACAGACTGACGATGGCCTAACAGACTGACGATGACCTAACATAATGACGAAGGCCTAACATACTGACGATGGTCTAACATACCGACGTTGGCCTGAAATACCGACGATGGCCTAACAGACTGACGATGGCCTAACAGACTGACGATGGCCTAACAGACTGACGATGGCCTAACAGACTGACGATGGCCTAACAGACTGACGATGGCCTAACAGACTGACGATGACCTAACATAATGACGATGGTCTAACATTCCGACGATGGCCTAACATACCGACGATGGCCTAACAGACTGACGATGGCCTAACATACTGACGATGGCCTAACATAATGACGATGGTCTAACATACCGACGATGGCCTAACATACCGACGATGGCCTAACAGACTGACGATGGCCTAACATAATGAGGATCGCCTAAAATAATGACGATCGCCTAACATACCGACGATGGCCTAACAGACTGACGATGGCCTAACAGACTGACGATGGCCTAACTGACTGACAATGGCCTAACAGACTGACGATGGCCTAACATAATGACGATGGCCTAATAGAATGACGATGGCCTAACATACTGACGATGACCTAACATAATGACGATGGCCTAACAGACTGACGATGGCCTAACATACTGACGATGGCCTAACATACCGACGATGACCTAATAGAATGACGATGGCCTAACTGACTGACGATGGCCTAACATAATGACGATGGCCTAACAGACTGACGATGGCCTAACATAATGACGATGGCCTAACATAATGACGATGGCCTAACATACTGACGATGGCCTAACAGACTGACGATGGCCTAACATTCTGACGATGGACTAACATACTGACGATGACCTAACATACCGACGAGGGCCTAGCATAATGACGATGGCCTAACATACTGACGATGGCCTAACATACCGACGATGGCCTAACATACTGACGATGGCCTAACATACTGACGATGACCTAACAGACTGACGATGGCCTAACATACCGACGATGGCCTAACATAATGACGATGGCCTAACATACCGACGATGGCCTGACATACTGACGATGGCCAAACATACTGACGATGGCCTAACAGACTGACGATGGCCTAACAGACTGACGATGGCCTAACAGACTGACGATGGCCTAACAGACTGACGATGACCTAACATAATGACGAAGGCCTAACATACTGACGATGGTCTAACATACCGACGTTGGCCTGAAATACCGACGATGGCCTAACAGACTGACGATGGCCTAACAGACTGACGATGGCCTAACAGACTGACGATGGCCTAACAGACTGACGATGGCCTAACAGACTGACGATGGCCTAACAGACTGACGATGACCTAACATAATGACGATGGTCTAACATTCCGACGATGGCCTAACATACCGACGATGGCCTAACAGACTGACGATGGCCTAACATACTGACGATGGCCTAACATAATGACGATGGTCTAACATACCGACGATGGCCTAACATACCGACGATGGCCTAACAGACTGACGATGGCCTAACATAATGACGATCGCCTAAAATAATGACGATCGCCTAACATACCGACGATGGCCTAACAGACTGACGATGGCCTAACAGACTGACGATGGCCTAACTGACTGACAATGGCCTAACAGACTGACGATGGCCTAACATAATGACGATGGCCTAATAGAATGACGATGGCCTAACATACTGACGATGACCTAACTTAATGACGATGGCCTAACAGACTGACGATGGCCTAACATACTGACGATGGCCTAACATACCGACGATGACCTAATAGAATGACGATGGCCTAACTGACTGACGATGGCCTAACATAATGACGATGGCCTAACAGACTGACGATGGCCTAACATAATGACGATGGCCTGACAGAATGACGATGTTCTAACAGACTGACGATGGCCTAACATACTGACGATGGCCTAACAGAATGACGATGTTCTAACAGACTGACGATGGCCTAACATACTGACGATGGCCTAACAGAATGACGATGGCCTAACATACTGACGATGGCCTAACAGACTGACGATGGCCTAACATACTGACGATGACCTAACATACTGACCATGGCCTAACAGACTGACGATGGCCTAACAGACTGACGATGGTCTAACATAATGACGATGGCCTGACATACTGACGATGGCCTAACATACCGATGATGGCCTAACACACTGACGATGGCCTAACATACTGACAATGACCTAAGAGACTGACGATGACCTAACAGACTGACGATGGCCTAACAGACTGACGATGGCCTAACAGACTGACGATGGCCTAACATAATGACGATGGCCTAACAGACTGACGATGGCCTAACAGATTGACGATGGCCTAACATACTGACGATGGCCTAACATACTGACGATGGCCTAACAGACTGACGATGGCCTAACATAATGACGATGACCTAACAGACTGACGATGACCTAACAGACTGACGATGGCCTAACAGACTGACGATGGCCTAACATAATGACGATGGCCTAACATACTGACGATGGCCTAACAGACTGACGATGGCCTAACATACTGACGATGGACTAACATACTGACGATGACCTAACATACCGACGAGGGCCTAACATAATGACGATGGCCTAACATACTGACGATTGCCTAACATACCGACGATGGCCTGACATACTGACGATGGCAAAACATACCGACGATGGCCTGACATACTGACGATGGCCAAACATACTGACGATGGCCTAACAGACTGACGATGGCCTAACAGACTGACGATGGCCTAACATAATGACGATGACCTAACAGACTGACGATGACCTAACAGACTGACGATGGCCTAACAGACTGACGATGGCCTAACATAATGACGATGGCCTAACATACTGACGATGGCCTAACAGACTGACGATGGCCTAACATACTGACGATGGACTAACATACTGACGATGACCTAACATACCGACGAGGGCCTAACATAATGACGATGGCCTAACATACTGACGATTGCCTAACATACCGACGATGGCCTAACATACTGACGATGGCCTAACAGACTGACGATGACCTAACAGACTGACGATGGCCTAACATACCGACGATGGCCTAACATAATGACGATGGCCTAACATACCGACGATGGCCTGACATACTGACGATGGCCAAACCTACTGACGATGGCCTAACAGACTGACGATGGCCTAACAGACTGACGATGGCCTAACAGACTGACGATGGCCTAACAGACTGACAATGGCCTAACAGACTGACGATGACCTAACATAATGACGAAGGCCTAACATACTGACGATGGCCTAACAGACTGACGATGTCCTAACATACTGACGATGGACTAACATACTGACGATGACCTAACATACCGACGAGGGCCTAGCATAATGACGATGGCCTAACATACTGACGATGGCCTAACATACCGACGATGGCCTAACATACTGACGATGGCCTAACATACTGACGATGACCTAACAGACTGACGATGGCCTAACATACCGACGATGGCCTAACATAATGACGATGGCCTAACATACCGACGATGGCCTGACATACTGACGATGGCAAAACATACCGACGATGGCCTGACATACTGACGATGGCCAAACATACTGACGATGGCCTAACAGACTGACGATGGCCTAACAGACTGACGATGGCCTAACATAATGACGATGACCTAACAGACTGACGATGACCTAACAGACTGACGATGGCCTAACAGACTGACGATGGCCTAACATAATGACGATGGCCTAACATACTGACGATGGCCTAACAGACTGACGATGGCCTAACATACTGACGATGGACTAACATACTGACGATGACCTAACATACCGACGAGGGCCTAACATAATGACGATGGCCTAACATACTGATGATTGCCTAACATACCGACGATGGCCTAACATACTGACGATGGCCTAACAGACTGACGATGACCTAACAGACTGACGATGGCCTAACATACCGACGATGGCCTAACATAATGACGATGGCCTAACATACCGACGATGGCCTGACATACTGACGATGGCCAAACCTACTGACGATGGCCTAACAGACTGACGATGGCCTAACAGACTGACGATGGCCTAACAGACTGACGATGGCCTAACAGACTGACAATGGCCTAACAGACTGACGATGACCTAACATAATGACGAAGGCCTAACATACTGACGATGGCCTAACAGACTGACGATGGCCTAACATACTGACGATGGACTAACATACTGACGATGACCTAACATACCGACGAGGGCCTAGCATAATGACGATGGCCTAACATACTGACGATGGCCTAACATACCGACGATGGCCTAACATACTGACGATGGCCTAACATACTGACGATGACCTAACAGACTGACGATGGCCTAACATACCGACGATGGCCTAACATAATGACGATGGCCTAACATACCGACGATGGCCTGACATACCGACGATGGCCAAACATACTGACGATGGCCTAACAGACTGACGATGGCCTAACAGACTGACGATGGCCTAACAGACTGACGATGGCCTAACAGACTGACGATGACCTAACATAATGACGAAGGCCTAACATACTGACGATGGTCTAACATACCGACGTTGGCCTGAAATACCGACGATGGCCTAACAGACTGACGATGGCCTAACAGACTGACGATGGCCTAACAGACTGACGATGGCCTAACAGACTGACGATGGCCTAACAGACTGACGATGACCTAACATAATGACGATGGTCTAACATTCCGACGATGGCCTAACATACCGACGATGGCCTAACAGACTGACGATGGCCTAACATACTGACGATGGCCTAACATAATGACGATGGTCTAACATACCGACGATGGCCTAACATACCGACGATGGCCTAACAGACTGACGATGGCCTAACATAATGACGATCGCCTAAAATAATGACGATCGCCTAACATACCGACGATGGCCTAACAGACTGACGATGGCCTAACAGACTGACGATGGCCTAACTGACTGACAATGGCCTAACAGACTGACGATGGCCTAACATAATGACGATGGCCTAATAGAATGACGATGGCCTAACATACTGACGATGACCTAACATAATGACGATGGCCTAACAGACTGACGATGGCCTAACATACTGACGATGGCCTAACATACCGACGATGACCTAACATAATGACGATGGCCTGACAGAATGACGATGTTCTAACAGACTGACGATGGCCTAACATACTGACGATGGCCTAACAGAATGACGATGTTCTAACAGACTGACGATGGCCTAACATACTGACGATGGCCTAACATACTGACGATGGCCTAACAGACTGACGATGGCCTAACATACTGACGATGACCTAACATACTGACGATGGCCTAACAGACTGACGATGGCCTAACAGACTGACGATGGTCTAACATAATGACGATGGCCTGACATACTGACGATGGCCTAACATACCGACGATGGCCTAACACACTGACGATGGCCTAACATACTGACAATGACCTAAGAGACTGACGATGACCTAACAGACTGACGATGGCCTAACATAATGACGATGGCCTAACAGACTGACAATGGCCTAACAGATTGACGATGGCTTAACATACTGACGATGGCCTAACATACTGACGATGGCCTAACAGACTGACGATGGCCTAACATAATGACGATGACCTAACAGACTGACGATGTCATAACAGACTGACGATGGCCTAACAGACTGACGATGGCCTAACATAATGACGATGGCCTAACATAATGACGATGGCCTAACATACTGACGATGGCCTAACAGACTGACGATGGCCTAACATACTGACGATGGACTAACATACTGACGATGACCTAACATACCGACGAGGGCCTAACATAATGACGATGGCCTAACATACTGACGATTGCCTAACATACCGACGATGGCCTAACATACTGACGATGGCCTAACAGACTGACGATGACCTAACAGACTGACGATGGCCTAACATACCGACGATGGCCTAACATAATGACGATGGCCTAACATACCGACGATGGCCTGACATACTGACGATGGCCAAACATACTGACGATGGCCTAACAGACTGACGATGGCCTAACAGACTGACGATGGCCTAACAGACTGACAATGGCCTAACAGACTGACGATGACCTAACATAATGACGAAGGCCTAACATACTGACGATGGTCTAACATACCGACGTTGGCCTGAAATACCGACGATGGCCTAACAGACTGACGATGGCCTAACAGACTGACGATGGCCTAACAGACTGACGATGGCCTAACAGACTGACGATGGCCTAACAGACTGACGATGGCCTAACAGACTGACGATGACCTAACATAATGACGATGGTCTAACATACCGACGATGGCCTAACATACCGACGATGGCCTAACAGACTGACGATGGCCTAACATACTGACGATGGCCTAACATAATGACGATGGTCTAACATACCGACGATGGCCTAACATACCGACGATGGCCTAACAGACTGACGATGGCCTAACATAATGACGATCGCCTAACATAATGACGATCGCCTAACATACTGACGGTGGCCTAACAGACTGACGATGGCCTAACAGACTGACGATGACCTAACATACTGACGATGGCCTAACAGACTGACGATGGCATAAGAGACTGACGATGACCTAACATACTGACGATGGCCTAACAGACTGACGATGGCCTAACATACCGACGATGACCTAACAGACTGAGGATGACTTAACAGACTGACGATGGCCTAAAATACTGACGATGGCCTAAAATACTGACGATGGCCTAACATAATGACGATGGCCTAACATAATGACGATGGCCTAACATACTGACGATGGTCTAACATACCGACGATGACCTAACATACTGCCGATGGCTTAACAGACTGACGATGGCCTAACATACTGACGATGGCCTAACATAATGACGATGGCCTAACATAATGACGATGGCCTAACATACTGACGATGGCCTAACATACTGACGATGACCTAACATACTGACGATGACCTAACATAATGACGATGACCTAACAGACTGACGATGGCCTAACAGACTGACGATGGCCTAACAGATTGACGATGGCCTAACATAATGACGATGGCCTAACATATTGACGATGGCCTAACAGAATGACGATGGCCTAACATAATGACGATGAACTAACAGACTGACGATGGCCTAACATAATGACGATGGCCTAACAGACTGACGATGACCTAACATACTGACGATGGCCTAACAGACTGACGATGGCCTAACAGACTGACGATGGCCTAACAGACTGACGATGGCCTAACATACAGACGATGGCCTAACATAATGACGATGGCCTAACAGACTGACGATGGCCTAAGAGACTGACGATGGCCTAACAGACTGACGATGGCCTAAGAGACTGACGATGACCTAACATACTGATGGTGGCCTAACAGACTGACGATGGCCTAACAGACTGACGATGGCCTAACATAATGATGATGGCCTAACATAATGACGATGGCCTAACATAATGACGATGGCCTAACATACTGACGGTGGCCTAACAGACTGACGATGGCCTAACAGACTGACGATGGCCTAACAGACTGACGATGGCCTAAGAGACTGACGATGGCCTAAGAGACTGACGATGACCTAACATACTGACGATGGCCTAACAGACTGACGATGGCCTAACATACCGACGATGACCTAACAGACTGACGATGGCTTAACAGACTGACGATGGCCTAAAATACTGACGATGGCCTAAAATACTGACGATGGCCTAACATAATGACGATGGCCTAACATAATGACGATGGCCTAACATACTGACGATGGTCTAACATACCGACGATGACCTAACATACCGACGATGACCTAACAGACTGACGATGGCCTAACAGACTGACGATGGCCTAACATACTGACGATGGCCTAACATAATGACGATGGCCTAACATAATGACGATGGCCTAACATACTGACGATGACCTAACATACTGACGATGACCTAACATACTGACGATGACCTAACATAATGACGATGACCTAACAGACTGACGATGGCCTAACAGACTGACGATGGCCTAACAGATTGACGATGGCCTAACATAATGACGATGGCCTAACATAATGACGATGGCCTAACAGAATGACGATGGCCTAACATAATGACGATGAACTAACAGAATGACGATGGCCTAACATAATGACGATGGCCTAACAGACTGACGATGGCCTAACAGACTGACGATGGCCTAACAGACTGACGATGGCCTAACATAATGACGATGGCCTAACAAAATGACGATGGCCAAACATAATGACGATGAACTAACAGAATGACAATGGCCTAACATAATGACGATGGCCTAACAGACTGACGATGGCCTAACAGACTGACGATGGCCTAACAGACTGACGATGGCCTAACATAATGACGATGGCCTAACAGAATGACGATTGCCTAACATAATGACGAAGGCCTAACATACTGACGATGCCATAAGTGAAGTAATCATTGACCTGGTGAAGAAACAGTTCTCTCAGAAGTGCTTAGCCAATGTCTCATCCTCCTCTTTCTCTCTGTTTCTCTGTTTCACTGTCTGTCTGTCTGTCTGTCTGTCTGTCTGTCTGTCTGTCTGTCTGTCTGTCTGTCTCTCTCTCTCTCTTTCTCTCTCTCTCTCTGTTTCTCTGTCTCTCTGTTTCTCTGTTTCTCTGTCTGTCTCTCTCTCTCTCTGTTTCTCTGTTTCTCTGTTTCTCTGTCTGTCTGTCTGTCTGTCTGTCTGTCTGTCTGTCTGTCTGTCTGTCTGTCTCTCTCTCTCTCTCTCTCTCTGTTTGTCTGTTTGTCTCTCTCTCTGTTTGTCTGTCTGTCTCTCTCTCTCTCTGTCTCTCTCTCTCTCTCTCTCCCTCCCCCAACCCCAGGTGAGGGCGGAGTCAGCGGAGATGAACTATACCTGTGTGTTCTGGTCGGAGGGGCGTGTCCATGAAGAGGGAGGGGCGTGGTCAAGGCGTGGCTGTGCCAAAGTCATGTCTAACGCTACACACACCGTGTGTTCCTGTTCCCACCTGAGCAGCTTTGCTGTTCTCATGGCCCTCTACCCTGTAAAGGTACACACACACACATTCACACACATATACACATTCACAAACACACACACACACACACACACACACACACACACACACACACACACACACACACACACACACACACACACACACACACACACACACACACACACACACACACACACACACACACACACACTGGGTGATGTCAAGGTAATGCTCCTATGTTGTCAGTTGAGTAGGTTGAGTAATGATACCCATCCCGGGATGGTACCTTTGCGGTGAATTAATGCGTTTGTGTGTTTGGCTATTGTGGTAAGCTAATATAATTCTATATTGTGTTTTCGCTGTAAAACACTTAAAAAATCGGAAATATTGGCTGGATTCACAAGATGTTTATCTTTCATTTGCTGTACAACATGTATTTTTCATAAATGTTTTATGATGAGTATTTATTTATTTCACGTTGCTCTCTGTAATTATTCTGGCTGTTTTGGTGCTATTTGTGACGGTGGCTGCAATGTAAAACTACGATTTATACCTCTAAATATGCACATTTTCGAACAAAACATAAATGTATTGTATAACATGATGTTATAAGACTGTCATCTGATGAAGTTGTTCAAAGGTTAGTGATTAATTTTATCTCTATTTTTGGGTTTTGTGAAAGCTATGTTGGCGGTGAATAAATGGCGTTGTGTGTTTGGCTATTGTGGTGAGCTAATATAAATACAGTGGGGAGAACAAGTATTTGATACACTGCCGATTTTGCAGGTTTTCCTACTTACAAAGCATGTAGAGGTCTGTAATTTTTATCATAGGTACACTTCAACTGTGAGAGGCGGAATCTAAAACAAAAATCCAGAAAATCACATTGTATGATTTTTAAGTAATTAATTTGCATTTTATTGCATGACATAAGTATTTGATCACCTACCAACCAGTAAGAATTCCGGCTCTCACAGACCTGTTAGTTTTACTTTAAGAAGCCCTCCTGTTCTCCACTCATTACCTGTATTAACTGCACCTGTTTGAACTCATTACCTGTATAAAAGACACCTGTCCACACACTCAATCAAACAGACTCCAACCTCTCCACAATGGCCAAGACCAGAAAGCTGTGTAAGGACATCAGGGATAAAATTGTAGACCTGGACAAGGCTGGGATGGGCTACAGGACAATAGGCAAGCAGCTTGGTGAGAAGGCAACAACTGTTGGCGCAATTATTAGAAAATTGAAGAAGTACAAGATGACGGTCAATCACCCTCGGTCTGGGGCTCCATGCAAGATCTCACCTCGTGGGGCATCAATGATCATGAGGAAGGTGAGGGATCAGCCCAGAACTACACGGCAGGACCTGGTCAATGACCTGAAGAGAGCTGGGACCACAGTCTCAAAGAAAACCATTAGTAACACATTACGCCGTCATGGATTAAAATACTGCAGCGCACGCAAGGTCCCCCTGCTCAAGCCAGCGCATGTCCAGGCCCGTCTGAAGTTTGCCAATGACCATCTGGATGATCCAGAGGAGGAATGGGAGAAGGTCATGTGGTCTGATGAGACAAAAATAGAGCTTTTTGCTCTAAACTCCACTCGCCGTGTTTGGAGGAAGAAGAAGGATGAGTACAGCCCCAAGAACACCATCCCAATCGTGAAGCATGGAGGTGGAAACATCATTCTTTGGGGATGCTTTTCTGCAAAGGGGACAGGACGACTGCACCGTATTGAGGGGAGGATGGATGGGGCCATGTATCGCGAGATCTTGGCCAACAACCTCTTTCCCTCAGTAAGAGCATTGAAGATGGGTCGTGGCTGGGTCTTCCAGCATGACAACGACCCGCAACACACAGCCAGGGCAACTAAGGAGTGGCTCCGTAAGAAGGTCCCGGAGTGGCCTAGCCAGTCTCCAGACCTGAACCCAATAGAAAATCTTTGGAGGGAGCTGAAAGTCCGTATTGCCCAGCGACAGCCCCGAAACCTGAAGGATCTGGAGAAGGTCTGTATGGAGGAGTGGGCCAAAATCCCTGCTGCAGTGTGTGCAAACCTGGTCAAGAACTACAGGAAACGTATGATCTCTGTAATTGCAAACAAAGGTTTCTGTACTAAATATTAAGTTCTGCTTTTCTGATGTATCAAATACTTGTCATGCAATAAAATGCTAATTAATTACTTAAAAATCATACAATGTGATTTTCTGGATTTTTGTTTTAGATTCCGTCTCTCACAGTTGAAGTGTACCTATGATAAAAATGACAGACCTCTACATGCTTTGTAAGTAGGAAAACCTGCAAAATCGGCAGTGTATCAAATACTTGTTCTCCCCACTGTATATATTGTGTTTTTGCTGTAAAACATTTTAAAAATCAGACATGTTGGCTGGATTCACAAGATGTTTATCTTTCATTTGCTGTATTGGACTTAATGTGTGGAAGTTAAATATTTCAAAAAAATATTTTTGAATTTCGCGCGCTGCGAAATGTTGTGGGTGTTCCGCTAGCGGAACCCCGGGGCAGGAAAGGTTAATGCCAAAATAGCATGAAAAAAAGGCAAGCACAAAACAAAAAATAATGTTATACAATTGAAGTCGGAAGTTTACATATACCTTTGTCAAATACATTTAAACTCAGTTTTTCACAATTCCTGACATTTAATCCTAGTAAAAATTCCCTGTCTTAGCTCAGTTAGGATCACCACTTTATTTTAAGAATGTGAAATGTCAGAATAATAGTAGAGAGAATTATTTATTTCAGGTTTTATTTCTTTCATCACATTCCCAGTGGGTCAGAAGTTTACATACACTCAATTAGTATTTGGTTGCATTGCCTTTAAATTGTTTAACTTGGGTCAACCGTTTCGGGTAGCCTTCCACAAGCTTCCCACAATAAGTTGGGTAAATGTTGGCCCATTCCTCCTGACAGAGCTGGTGTAACTGAAGCAGGTTTGTAGGACTCCTTGCTCGCACACACTTTTTCAGTTCTGCCCACAAATGTTCTATAGGATTGAGGTCAGGGCTTTGTGATGTCCTCTCCAATACCTTGACATTGTTGTCCTTAAGCCATTTGACACAACTTTGGAAGTTTGCTTGGGGTCATTGTCCATTTGGAAGACCCATTTATGACAAAGCTTTAACTTCCTGACTGATGTCTTGAGATGTTGCTTCAATATATCCACATAATTTTATTTCCTCATGATCCCATCCAGTTTGTGAAGTGCACCAGTCCTTCCTGCAGCAAAGCACCCCACAACATGATGCCGCCAACCCCGTGCTTCACGGTTGGGATGGTGTTCTTCGGCTTGCAAGCATCCCCCTTTTTCCTCCAAACATAATGGTGGTCATTATGGCCAAATAGTTCTATATTTGTTTCATCAGGCCAGAGGAAATTTCTCCAAAAAGTATGATCTTTGTCCCCATGTGCAGTTGCAAACCGTAGTCTAGCTTTTTATTGGCAGTTTTGGAGCAGTGGCTTCTTCCTTGCTGAGCAGCTTTTCAGGTTATGTCGATATACGTAGGACTGGATATAGATACTTTGTACCGGATTCCTCCATCTTCTTCACAATGTCCTTTGCTGTTGTTCTGGGATTGATTTGCGCATTTCGCACCAAAGTACGTTCATCTCTAGGAGACAGAACGCTTCTCCTTCCTGAGCGGTATGACGGCTGCATGGTTCCATGGTGTTTATACTTGCGTACTATTGTTTGTACAGATGAACGTGGTACCTTCAGGCATTTGGAAATTGCTCCCAAGGATGAACCAGACTTGTGGAGGTCTACACACTTTTTTTCTGAGGTCTTGGCTGATTTATTTTGATTTTCCCATGATGTCAAGCAAAGAGGCACTGAGTTTGAAGGTAGGCCTTGAAATACATCCACAGGTACACTCAAATCATGTCAATTAGCCTATCAGAAGCTTCTAAAGCCATTACATAATTTTCTGGAATTTTCCAAGCTGTTTAAAGGCACAGTCAACTCAGTGTGTGTAAACGTGTGACCCACTGGAATTGTGATACATTGAATTATAAGTGAAATGATCTGTCTGTAAACAATTGTTGGAAAATGCACATGCACAAAGTAGATGTCCTAACCGACTTGACAAAGCTATAGACTGTTAACAAGACATTTTCCGAGAGGTTGAAAAACGAGTTTTATTGACTCCAACATAAGTGTATGTAAACCTCCGATTTCAGCTGTATATACACAATTTTTTAAATTATTTTTATGTTGCAAAAAATGTTGGCCTCGAAACAGGTGCCCTGAATTACAGATCGCCACTGATGTTATATATTATGTAAATCCCTCCCTCCCTCTCTCTCTCTCTCTCTCTCTCTCTCTCTCTCTCTCTCTCTCTCTCTCTCTCTCTCTCTCCCTCCCTCCCTCCCCCTCTCTCTCTCTCCCTCCCTCTCTCCCTCTCTCCCTCTCTCCCTCCCTCTCTCTCTCTCTCCCTCCCTCCCTGCCTCTCTTTCTCTCTCTCTCTCTCTCTCT
Source organism: Salvelinus fontinalis (assembly GCF_029448725.1). Lineage (NCBI taxonomy): Eukaryota > Metazoa > Chordata > Actinopteri > Salmoniformes > Salmonidae > Salvelinus > Salvelinus fontinalis. The sequence continues at coordinate 11,839,700 of NC_074704.1, read as the reverse complement.
CTCTCTCTCTCTCTCTCTCTCCCTCCCTCCCTCCCTCTCTCTCTCTCTCTCTCTCTCTCTCTCTCTCGCCCTCTCTCTCTAGCACACCTTTGAGTTGCGTCTGTTGACGTGGCTGGGTCTGTCGGTGTCTGTGGTGTGTCTGTTGCTGTGCATCCTGACTTTCTGGCTGTGTCGGTCCATCCAGGGGACACGCACCACCATCCACCTCCACCTCTGTGTCTGCCTCTTCATCGCTGACCTCGTCTTCCTCATCGGCATCTCTCACACACAGAGCAAGGTGGGTATAGAGATGTGGGGAGTGTGTGTGTATGTGTTTGAGTTTGTGTGTGTGAGGGATCAAGGTATATATAGCAATTTCTCTTTTTAATATATTCCTTGTCACTTTTATTTGGTGTTGCTCCCCCCTAGGATCTTGTACCCCCTTCTATACCCAGCATGACAAACACATAACAACAAATAAGCCCTTTTTACATACAGTCAGATCTAAATTTAAGTTTTTTAATATTCAATTTGACTTTTATTCATCTCTCCTCCTCCCCTCTCCTTTCCAACCCCTCCCCTTCTACTCCTCTCCCGTCCTCTCCTCCCTCTTGCCCCTCTGCTCCTCCCTCTACTCCCCTGTTTCTCTCCTCTCCTCTCCTCTCCTCTCCTCTCCTCTCCTCTCCTGTCCTCCCTCTCCTCTCCTCTCCTCTCCTCTCCTCTCCTCTCCTCTCCTCTCCTCTCCTCTCCTCTCCTCTCCTCTCCTCTCCTCTCCTCTCCTCTCCTCTCCTCTCCTCTCCTCTCCTCTCCTCTCCTCTCCTCTCTCAGGGAGGATGTAGGGTTGTAGCCGGTCTCCTCCACCTGTTCTTCCTAGGATCCTTTAGTTGGATGTTGTTAGAGGGGGTTCAGCTCTACCTCATGGTGGTCCTGGTCTTCAACACTACCATAAGGTATTGGATATATTTACTCTATGGTTATAAATTAGTATCTATCAGTATATATTTAGAGTATATATTTGTATTTATTTCTTTATTATACATGTATGTTATATTTATTTAGATAAGGAATGTGTGTATTTATATTATTTCCTAATCTATTATATATTTTCATTATATACATATATATTTCTTACAACTTTATTTTATCTTGCTATTAGTTAGCTTGGTGTGTTACATTTTCTTTTAACTCCTATTTTTTTAAACTCTTTGATTCTTCTTATTGTAAACATCTGTACCTGTATTTTATGAAGCTCTTTGATTCTTCTTATTACTGTAAACCTCTGTACCTGTATTTTATGAAGCTCTTTGTTTCTTCTCCCTACTGTAAACCTCTGTACCTGTATTTTATGAAGCTCTTTGATTCCTCTTCTTATTGTAAACCTCTGTACTTGTATTTTATGAACCTCTGTGATTCTTCTTCTTATTGTAAACCTCCGTACCTGTATTTTATGAACCTCTGTGATTCTTCTTCTTATTGTAAACCTCCGTACCTGTATTTTATGAACCTCTGTGATTCTTCTTCTTATTGTAAACCTCTGTACTTGTATTTTATGAACCTCTGTGATTCTTCTTCTTATTGTAAACCTCCGTACCTGTATTTTATGAACCTCTGTGATTCTTCTTCTTATTGTAAACCTCCGTACCTGTATTTTATGAACCTCTGTGATTCTTCTTCTTACTGTAGACCTCTGTACCTGTATGCTGTGGGATATGGACTGCCACTGGTTGTTGTCATCATCTCTGCTATCACCTACCCAGATGGATACGGTACCACACAGCAGTGAGTCTGAGTCTGTGTGGGTGGGTGTGTGAGAGACTGTGTAGCAAATCTCTCCCATATAAATAACACCAGATTACATTATTCTAACGTTATTCTAACGTTATCTTGTCTCTGTCAGCTGTTGGTTGTCTCTGGAGAGAGGTTTTATTAAACTTAAATATAACATGTTATTAACTCCAGATAACCTAATTCTAACTTTAATCTAACCTAATTCTAATGTTATCCTTTCTGTGTGTCAGCTGTTGGTTGTCTCTGGAGAGAGGATTCATCTGGAGTTTCTTCGGCCCAGTGTGCACCATCATCACTCTCAACGTTTTCTTCTTCATCATCACTGTCTGGAGGCTGGCCCAGAAGTTCTCTAGTCTCAACCCTGACCTCTCCAACCTACGCAAGATCAAGTAAAGAGAGAGAGAGAGATGGAGAGAGCGAGACAGAGAGAGAGAGAGTGTGAAACTGAGAGACAGTTGGAGGGAGAGAGAGAGAGAGAGTAACCTATACTAGGAGTCAGGAAGCAGGTGCAGAAGGAGAGTTTAGTAATGAAGGGATGGAGAGAGAGAGACAGAGACAGAGAGAGAGACAGAGACAGAGACAGAAAGGTAGAGAGAGAGAGAGGGACAGGGAGAGAGAGAGAGTGTGTAACCCATACACTAGGAGTCAGGAAGCAGGTGCAGAAGGAGAGGTTAATAATGAGAACAAGCAGATAAACTCAATGTGAACGGAACCAATACTACCTGAAGACAGGCTAAATACAGGGGAAGTAATCAAGGTAATGATGAAGTCCACGTGTGCGTACCGAGGGGGAGCAAGTCTGCGTAATGTGGGTTGCCAGGTGTGCGTAATTATGGTTGCAGGGACTGGAGGTTAGTAGACCGGCGACGTTGAGCACCGGAGACAGGGAATGGAACACAGGTGTGACAGAGAGAGAGGGGAAGAGACAGAGAAAGTGATGTAGAGAGACAAATAGAAGAACGGCGAGATAGGTGAATGTAGATATGTAATGAATGTATGGACAGTGACAAATCCTTGGTGTGTGTGAATAAATTTATTTATTAAATTCAGTTTTTAGCTGCCATAGTACATTAAATAAAACTGTACTAAAACCTTTCCCTCCTCCCTCTCCCCCCCCCCCCCCCCCCCACCCTCACCCCCCCCTCCTCCCACCTCCCGTCCTCCCTCCTTCCTCCTCCTCTCCTCCCTCCTCCCCTCCCTCCTCCTTCCCGTCCTCCCCTCCCCTCCACCCCTCCCCTCTCCCCTCCCTCCCGTCCTCCCTCCTTCCTCCCCCCCTCCTCCTCCCTCTCTCTCTCTCCAGGGTGTTCACAGTGACAGCAGTGGCCCAGCTGTGTGTGTTGGGTACTATGTGGATATTTGGAGTGTTCCAGTTCCAAGAGGCGGGGACAGTGGTCATGACATATCTCTTCACTATCCTCAACTCTCTACAGGGAGCCCTGCTGTTCATCATGCACTGCCTACTGAACAAAACGGTATGGTGTGGTATGGTATGGGGTGTGTGTGTGTGTGTGTGTGTGTGTGTGTGTGTGTGTGTGTGTGTGTGTGTGTGTGTGTGTGTGTGTGTGTGTGTTGGGTGTGTGTTGGGTGTGTGTTGGGTGTGTGTTGGGTGTGTATGTGTGTGTTGGGTGTGTATGTGTGTGTGTGTGTGTGTGTGTGTGTGTGTGTGTGTGTGTGTGTGTGTGTGTGTGTGTGTGTGTGTGTGTGTGTGTGTGTGTGTGTGTGTGTGTGTTAGTGTGTGTGTGTTGGGTGTGTGTTGGGTGTGTGTTGGGTGTGTGTTGGGTGTGTGTTGGGTGTGTGTTGGGTGTGTATGTGTGTGTTGGGTGTGTATGTGTGTGTGTGTGTGTGTGTGTGTGTGTGTGTGTGTGTGTGTGTGTGTGTGTGTGTGTGTGTGTGTGTGTGTGTGTGTGTGTGTGTGTGTTAGTGTGTGTGTGTTGTGTGTGTGTGTAGTGTGTGTGTGTGTGTGTGTGTGTGTGTGTATGTGTTTGTGTGTGTGTGTAACACTGTGCACTGCTGCCCTCATCAGGTTAGAGAGGAGTATTGCAAGCTGCTGTCCTGTATCTGCACACCACAGAAGAAGAGATACTCAGAGGTCAACACTACCAACCCTTCTTCCAGCCAATCCCAGGTACACACACACACACACACACACAGACACATACGCACACACAAACACCTTTCATTAAGTTAACCTCTGTCCTTTGACATTTGTCTGTCCTAGGGGTCAAGGAGCGCCACAAACATGGGGGTGTCGCAGATATGATGTCACCAAACCCCCACCACGCATCTCTTTACCCCTCCTCCCATGACAAATGTTCCCACTAGATGGCCAAACTGTAAAGTCAAAATGGTCGATCGTAAACATTTATGAAAACAAAGGTTTGCGTTTAGCGGTGTGGTTAAGAGACATTGTAGAAATGGGCAGTGTTTCTGACTTAGTATCTTGGCCAGGTAGTGACAACCCAGAAACACTCAGCCCGAGGATAGTACTGTTCAGGCCAGGTTAGTAGAACATGTGTCCAACTAGCCCGCCGGATAGTAAAAATGTTAGTCCTCTAGCCAGGTTGGCCAGTGCCCAAAATCCTTCAGTTACATCCCTGATTAGACAATTCATATCAAACTTGATGTTAACCTGTCTAGGATCAGCGTGGCGCTAGCGGCACACCCCCCCCCCCCCCACTGAAAAACCAGTGCCGCGAAATTCAAAAAAAATATTTTTTTAAAATATTTAACTTTCACACATTAAAGTCCAATACAGCTAATGAAAGACACAGATCTTGTGAATCCAGTCAACATTTCCGATTTTTAAAATGTTTTACAGGGAAGACACAACATGTAAAGATGTACATCTATTACCTAAAAACACATTAGCATAATCCACCATCTTTTATTTGTCCACCAACACCAGTAGCCATCACCAATTCGGCTAAACTAAGATATTTATAGCCCCTAACCAACAAAAAAACTCATTAGATGACAGTCTGATAACATATTTATGGTATGGGATAGGTTTTGTTAGAAAAAAGTGCATATTTCAGGTAGATGGCATAGTTTACAATTGCACCCACCGTCACAAATGGACTAGAATAATTACAATGAGCAACGTGTTTACCTAACTACTAATCATCAAACATTTCGTAAAAATACACAGCATACACGAATCGAAAGACACAGATCCTGTGAATACAGACAATATTTCAGATTTTCTAAGTGTCTTACAGCGAAAACACAATAAATCGTTATATTAGCTTAGCACATAGCAATTAGCAGCCCAGCATTGATTCTAGCCAAAGTGAGCGATAAAAGTCAACATCGCCAAAAGATATTAATTTTTTCACTAACCTTCTCAGAATTCTTCCGATGACACTCCTGTAACATCACATTACAACATGCATATACAGTTTGATCGAAAATGTTTATATTTAGCCACCAAAATCATGGTTAGACAATGTGAAATGTAGACAAGCTGGTAAAGAAAAAGTCCTTGCGCCACTTAGACAGTGATCTACTCTTATACATAAATACTCATAAACGTGACTAAAAAATATAGGGTGGACAGGGATTGATAGACAATTTAATTCTTAATACAATTGCGTTATTACATTTTTTAATTTATCCTTACTTTTCAATACAGTTTGCGCCAAGCGAAGCTACGTCAAAAAACATGGCGTCCTAAGCCACTAAAATGTTTCGACAGAAACACGATTTATCATAATAAAAATGTCCTACCTTGAGCTGTTCTTCCATCAGTATCTTGGGCAAAGGATCCTTTCTTGGGAGAAATCGTCTTTTGGTGGAAAGCTGTCCTCTTGCCATGTGGAAATGTCAACTGCGTTCGGGATGAACTGAAAAGCGTGCCCAACTTTTCACATCGTTGCAAAAATAAATGTCCCAAAATCGCACTAAACGGATATAAATTGCTATAAAACGCTTTAAATTAACTACCTTATGATGTTTTTAACTCCTATAACGAGTGAAAAGATGACCGGAGAAATATAACAGGCTAAACTAACGCTTGGAACAGGAGAGGGTCGGTGTCTTCCACGCGCGTTACGCAGCAAGAAAAGACTTGCTAGCTAAAGGTTTTTTTCATTTGTAGTGCCTGTGAACGCGCAATCGACCCCATTGGAATCGTCATCACGTAAAGGCATCCAGGGGAAGACGTAAGAAGTGTCCGTGTAGTCATAGCAATGACAGTGCCCTTTTAACTGACTTCAGAAGAGTGGCCAACATTTCTCAAATCTGACTCCATGTCAGGGAAATTGCTGTAGAATGGGCTCTGTTCCACTTAGAGACAAAATTTCAACTCCTATAGAAACTATAGACTGTTTTCTATCCAATAATAATAATAATATGCATATTGTACGATCAAGGATTTTGTGGGAAGCCGTTTCAAAAATTAGCCAAATTAGCATAAATAGTCTAAACAGCGCCCCCATCCCCAACAGGTTAACCACTGTCTTATCAAGCATTAGGTAATCCAATCAGAAGTTATGTGATCTTCATGTCATCCAATAGGAATCCATATGGTCTTAATGTCATCCAATAGGAATCCATATGGTCTTAATGTCATCCAATCAGAAGTTACGTGATCTTCATGTCATCCAATAGTAATCCATATGGTCTTTATGTCATCCAATCAGAAGTTACATGATCTTCATGTCATCCAATAGGAATCCATATCCTCTTTATGTCATTTTTACAGTCAAATAGATGAAACCATAATCATAAACAGAAGCTTTCTTCTTTTACACGAATGGAATAGATTTATAGCAATATTTCTTACTTTCTTATTTCTTACCAAGAGCACAAGATATGGTGACATTTCTACACAAATAAATTCAAAGGGATTTAGAAAAACATGTGAAGATATGTGTTAGTTGTGACCTAATGGACTGTTATACTGTAAATGTTTATTTTTCTTAATGTCACGTCCTGACCATAGTTCTTATGTGTGTTGCTTGTTTTAGTGTTGGTCAGGACGTGAGCTGGGTGGGCATTCTATGTTGTGTGTCTAGTTTGTCTGTTTCTGTGTTCAGCCTAATATGGTTCTCAATCAGAGGCAGCTGTCAATCGTTGTCCCTGATTGAGAATCATATATAGGTAGCTTGTTTTGTGTTGGGGATTGTGGGTGGTTGTCTTCTGTCTTTGTGTTCTGCACCAGATAGGACTGTTTTTGGTTTTCACATTTATTGTTTTGTTGTTTGTAGTGTTCAGACATCCTTTATTAAATTATGTTTAACACTAGCCGCGCTGCGTTTTGGTCCTCTCCTTCATCCCAGGAAGAAAACCGTTACACTTAAAGACATTATTAATATTATTAATTATTAATAACTATTACGAATAGTATGCATGTTTCTACATTCAGGCTAGTAATGTTCACACATTCTTATAAATGTTTACAAATATAATTGTAACTAGTTTATAAATCGATAAAAGGTTTATTCATGATACTTATTATCAAGTGTTACCATGGATACCTCTATGTACCTCTACTACCGTTAAAACGTTTGGGGTCACTTAGAAATGTCCTTGTTTATGAATGAAAAGCACATAATTTGTCCATTAAAATAACATCAAATTGATCAGAAATACAGTGTAGACATTGTTAATGTTGTGAATGACTACTGTAGCTGGAAAATACTGATTTTGTAATAGAATATCTACATAGGTGTACAGAGGTCCATTATCAGCAACCATCACTCCTGTTCCATTGGCACGTTGTGTTAGCTAATCCAAGTGTATCATTATAAAATGCTAATTGATCATTAGAAAAACCTTTTGCAAATGTTAGCAAAGCTGAAAACTGTTGTGCTGATAAAAGAACCAATAAAACTGGCCTTCTTTAGACTAGTTGAGTATTCAGCATTTGTGGGTTCGATTACAGGCTCAAAATGGCCAGAAACAAAGACTTTCTTCTGAAACTCGTCAGTCTATTCTTGTTCTGAGAAATTAAGGCTATTCCATGCGAGAAATTGCCAAGAAACTGAAGATCTCGTACAACGCTGTGTACTAGTCCCTTCACAGAACAACGCAAACTGTCTCTAACCAGAATATAAAGAGGAATGGGAGGCCCCGGTGAACAACTGAGCAAGTGGACAAGTACATTAGAGTGTCTAGTTTGAGAAACAAGCCTCACAAGTCCTAAACTGGCAGCTTCATTAAATAGTACCCACAAAACACCAGTCTCAACGTCAACAGTGAAGAGGCGACTGCGGGATGTTGGCCTTCTAGGAAGAGTTGCAGAGAAAAACCCATATCTCAGACCGGCCAAAAAAATGAAAAGATTAAGATGGACAAAAGAAAACAATTACAGGACAGAGGAACTTTCTGATCAATTTGATGTTATTTCAATGGACAAAAAATGTGCTTTTCTTTCAAAACAAGGACATTTCTAAGTGACCCCAAACTTTTTAACGGTAGTGTACAGTCGTGGCCAAAAGTTTTGAGAATGACACAAATATTTATTTTCACAAAGTCTGCTGCCTCAGTTTGTATGATGGCAATTTGCATATACTCCAGAATGTTATGAAGAGTGATCAGATGAATTGCAATTTATTGCAAATTCCCTCTTTGCCATGCAAATGAACTGAATCCCCCCAAAACATTTCCACTGCATTTCAGCACTGCCACAAAAGGACCAGCTGACATCAAGTCAGTGATTCTCTCGTTAACCTGTCTAGGATCAGCGTGGCGCTAGCGGCACCCCCCCCCCCCCCCCACTGAAAAACCAGTGCCGCGAAATTCAAAAAAAATATTTTTTTAAAATATTTAACTTTCACACATTAAAGTCCAATACAGCTAATGAAAGACACAGATCTTATGAATCCAGTCAACATTTCCGATTTTTAAAATGTTTTACAGGGAAGACACAATATGTAAAGATGTACATCTATTACCTAAAAACACATTAGCATAATCCACCATCTTTTATTTGTCCACCAACACCAGTAGCCATCACCAATTCGGCTAAACTAAGATATTTATAGCCCCTAACCAACAAAAAAACTCATTAGATGACAGTCTGATAACATATTTATGGTATGGGATAGGTTTTGTTAGAAAAAAGTGCATATTTCAGGTATATGGCATAGTTTACAATTGCACCCACCATCACAAATGGACTAGAATAATTACAATGAGCAACGTGTTTACCTAACTACTAATCATCAAACATTTCGTAAAAATACACAGCATACACGAATCGAAAGACACAGATCCTGTGAATACAGACAATATTTCAGATTTTCTAAGTGTCTTACAGCGAAAACACAATAAATCGTTATATTAGCTTAGCACATAGCAATTAGCAGCCCAGCATTGATTCTAGCCAAAGTGAGCGATAAAAGTCAACATCGCCAAAAGATATTAATTTTTTCACTAACCTTCTCAGAATTCTTCCGATGACACTCCTGTAACATCACATTACAACATGCATATACAGTTTGATCGAAAATGTTTATATTTAGCCACCAAAATCATGGTTAGACAATGTGAAATGTAACTCAGCTGGTCAGAATTTGTCCTTGCGCCACTTAGACAGTGATCTACTCTTATACATAAATACTCATAAACGTGACTAAAAAATATAGGGTGGACAGGGATTGATAGACAATTTAATTCTTAATACAATTGCGTTATTACATTTTTTAATTTATCCTTACTTTTCAATACAGTTTGCGCCAAGCGAAGCTACGTCAAAAAACATGGCGTCCTAAGCCACTAAAATGTTTCGACAGAAACACGATTTATCATAATAAAAATGTCCTACCTTGAGCTGTTCTTCCATCAGTATCTTGGGCAAAGGATCCTTTCTTGGGAGAAATCGTCTTTTGGTGGAAAGCTGTCCTCTTGCCATGTGGAAATGTCAACTACGTTCGGGATGAACTGAAAAGCGTGCCCAACTTTTCACATCGTTGCAAAAATAAATGTCCCAAAATCGCACTAAACGGATATAAATTGCTATAAAACGCTTTAAATTAACTACTTTGTGATGTTTGTAACTCCTATAACGAGTGAAAAGATGACCGGAGAAATATAACAGGCTAAACTAACGCTTGGAACAGGAGAGGGTCGGTGTCTTCCACGCGCGTTACGCAGCTCCCAAAGAATGACTAGCTTCAGAGTTTTTTCATTTGTAGGGCCTGTGAACGCGCAATCGAGCCCGTTGGAATCGTCATCACGTAAAGGCATCCAGGGGAAGACGTAAGAAGTGTCCGTATAGTCATAGCAACGACAGTGCCCTTTTAACTGACTTCAGAAAAGTGGCCAACATTTCTCAAATCTGACTCCATGTCAGGGAAATTGCTGTAGAATGGGCTCTGTTCCACTTAGAGACAAAATTTCAACTCCTATAGAAACTATAGACTGTTTTCCATCCAATAATAATAATAATATGCATATTGTACGATCAAGGATTTTGTGGGAAGCCGTTTAAAAAATTAGCCACATTAGCATAAATAGTCTAAACAGCGCCCCCATCCCCAACAGGTTAATACAATTGCGGTATTACATTTTTTAATTTATCCTTACTTTTCAATACAGTTTGCGCCAAGCGAAGCTACGTCAAAAAACATGGCGTCCTAAGCCACTAAAATGTTTCGACAGAAACACGATTTATCATAATAAAAATGTCCTACCTTGAGCTGTTCTTCCATCAGTATCTTGGGCAAAGGATCCTTTCTTGTGAGGAATCGTCTTTTGGTGGAAAGCTGTCCTCTTGCCATGTGGAAATGCCAACTGCGTTCGGGATGAACTGAAAGCGTGCCCACCTATTCACAGCGTTAAAGAAATAAATGTCCCAAAATCGCACTAAACGGATATAAATTGCTATAAAACGCTTTAAATTAACTACCTTATGATGTTTTTAACCTGTTGGGGATGGGGGCGCTGTTTAGACTATTTATGCTAATTTGGCTAATTTTTTAAACGGCTTCCCACAAAATCCTTGATCGTACAATATGCATATTATTATTATTATTGGATAGAAAACAGTCTATAGTTTCTATAGGAGTTGAAATTTTGTCTCTAAGTGGAACAGAGCCCATTCTACAGCAATTTCCCTGACATGGAGTCAGATTTGAGAAATGTTGGCCACTTTTCTGAAGTCAGTTAAAAGGGCACTGTCGTTGCTATGACTATACGGACACTTCTTACGTCTTCCCCTGGATGCCTTTACGTGATGACGATTCCAACGGGGTCGATTGCGCGTTCACAGGCCCTACAAATGAAAAAACACTGAAGCTAGTCATTCTTTGGGAGCTGCGTCATGAGCCTAGAGGACACCGGCGCGCACCTGTTCCAAGCGTTAGTTTAGCCTGTTATATTTCTCCGGTCATCTTTTCACTCGTTATAGGAGTTAAAAACATCATAAGGTAGTTAATTTAAAGCGTTTTATAGCAATTTATATCCGTTTAGTGCGATTTTGGGACATTTATTTTTGCAACGATGTGAAAAGTTGGGCACGCTTTTCAGTTCATCCCGAACGCAGTTGACATTTCCACATGGCAAGAGGACAGCTTTCCACCAAAAGACGATTTCTCCCAAGAAAGGATCCTTTGCCCAAGATACTGATGGAAGAACAGCTCAAGGTAGGACATTTTTATTATGATAAATCGTGTTTCTGTCGAAACATTTTAGTGGCTTAGGACGCCATGTTTTTTGACGTAGCTTCGCTTGGCGCAAATTGTATTGAAAAGTAAGGATAAATTAAAAAATGTAATAACGCAATTGTATTAAGAATTAAATTGTCTATCAATCCCTGTCCACCCTATATTTTTTAGTCACGTTTATGAGTATTTATGTATAAGAGTAGATCACTGTCTAAGTGGCGCAAGGACTTTTTCTTTACCAGCTTGTCTACATTTCACATTGTCTAACCATGATTTTGGTGGCTAAATATAAACATTTTCGATCAAACTGTATATGCATGTTGTAATGTGATGTTACAGGAGTGTCATCGGAAGAATTCTGAGAAGGTTAGTGAAAAAATTAATATCTTTTGGCGATGTTGACTTTTATCGCTCACTTTGGCTAGAATCAATGCTGGGCTGCTAATTGCTATGTGCTAAGCTAATATAACGATTTATTGTGTTTTCGCTGTAAGACACTTAGAAAATCTGAAATATTGTCTGTATTCACAGGATCTGTGTCTTTCGATTCGTGTATGCTGTGTATTTTTACGAAATGTTTGATGATTAGTAGTTAGGTAAACACGTTGCTCATTGTAATTGTTCTAGTCCATTTGTGATGGTGGGTGCAATTGTAAACTATGCCATCTACCTGAAATATGCACTTTTTTCTAACAAAACCTATCCCATACCATAAATATGTTATCAGACTGTCATCTAATGAGTTTTTTTGTTGGTTAGGGGCTATAAATATCTTAGTTTAGCCGAATTGGTGATGGCTACTGGTGTTGGTGGACAAATAAAAGATGGTGGATTATGCTAATGTGTTTTTAGGTAATAGATGTACATCTTTACATATTGTGTCTTCCCTGTAAAACATTTTAAAAATCGGAAATGTTGACTGGATTCACAAGATCTGTGTCTTTCATTAGCTGTATTGGACTTTAATGTGTGAAAGTTAAATATTTTAAAAAAATAATTTTTTTGAGTTTCGCGGCACTGGTTTTTCAGTGGGGGGGGGGGGGGTGTGCCGCTAGCGCCACGCTGATCCTAGACAGGTTAACTCCTATAACGAGTGAAAAGATGACCGGAGAAATATAACAGGCTAAACTAACGCTTGGAACAGGAGAGGGTCGGTGTCCTCCACACGCGTGACGCACCAAGAAAAGACTTGCTAGCTACAGGGTTTTTTGATTTATAGGGCCTGTGAACGCGCAATCGACCCCATTGGAATCGTCATCACGTAAAGGCATCCAGGGGAAGACGTAAGAAGTGTCCGTACAGTCATAGCAATATCAGTGCCTTTTTAACTGACTTCAGAACAGTGGCCAACATTTCTGAAATCTGAATCCATTTCAGGGAAATTGCTGTAGAATGGGCTCTGTTCCACTTAGAGACAAAATTTCAACTCCTATAGAAACTATAGACTGTTTTCTATCCAATAATAATATTAATATGCATATTGTACGATCAAGGATTTTGTGGGAAGCCGTTTCAAAAATTACCCAATTAGCATAAATAGTCTAAACAGCGCCCCCATCCCCAACAGGTTAACTTTCACACATTAAAGTCCAATACAGCTAATGAAAGACACAGATCTTGTGAATCCAGTCAACATGTCCGATTTTTAAAATGTTTTACAGGGAAGACACAATATGTAAAGATGTACATCTATTACCTAAAAACACATTAGCATAATCCACCATCTTTTATTTGTCCACCAACACCAGTAGCTATCACCAATTCGGCTAAACTAAGATATTTATAGCCCCTAACCAACAAAAAAACTCATCAGATGACAGTCTGATAACATATTTATGGTATGGGATAGGTTTTGTTAGAAAAAAGTGCATATTTCAGGTAGATGGCATAGGTTACAATTGCACCCACCGTCACAAATGGACTAGAATAATTACAATGAGCAACGTGTTTACCTAACTACTAATCATCAAACATTTCGTAAAAATACACAGCATACACTAATCGAAAGACACAGATCCTGTGAATACAGACAATATTTCAGATTTTCTAAGTGTCTTACAGCGAAAACACAATAAATCGTTATATTAGCATAGCACATAGCACATAGCAGCCCAGCATTGATTCTAGCCAAAGTGAGCGATAAAAGTCAACATCGCCAAAATATATACATTTTTTCACTAACCTTCTCAGAATTCTTCCGATGACACTCCTGTAACATCATATTACACAATCCATATAGAGTTTGATCGAAAATGTTTATATTTAGCCACCAAAATCATGGTTAGACAATGTGAAATGTAGCTCAGCTGGTCAGAAAATGTCCTTGCGCCACTTAGACAGTGATCTACTCTTATACATAAATACTTATAAACGTGACTAAAAAATATAGGGTGGACAGGGATTGATAGACAATTTAATTCTTAATACAATCGCGGAATTACATTTTTTAAATTATCCTTACTTTTCAATACAGTTTGCGCCAAGCGAAGCTACGTCAAAAAACATGGCGTCCTAAGCCACTAACATTTTTCGACAGAAACACGATTTATCATAATAAAAATGTCCTACTTTGAGCTGTTCTTCCATCAGTATCTTGGGCAAAGGATCCTTTCTTGGGAGTAATCGTCTTTTGGTGGAAAGCTGTCCTCTTGCCATGTGGAAATGCCAACTGCGTTCGGGATGAACTGAAAAGCGTGCCCAGCTATTCACATCGTTTCAAAAATAAATGTCCCAAAATCGCACTATTCAAAAGTGCAAAAGATATATTTTTTTAAATATTTAACTTTCACACATTAACAAGTCCAAGACACCAGATGAAAGGTGCACATCTTGTGAATCAAGCCAACATGTCCGATTTTTAAAATGTTTTACAGGGAAGACACAATATGTAAATCTATTAGCTAATCACGTTAGCAAAAGACACCAATATTCTTACTCCATCAGTTTATGACTCCATCAGTAGCTATCACAAATTCGGCCAAATAAAGATAAAAATAGCCACTAACCAAGAAACAACCTCATCAGATGACAGTCTAATAACATAGCCACCAACCATTTATTGTATAGCATATGTTTTTTCAAAAAATGTGCATATTTCAGGTATAATTCATAGTTTACATTTCAGCTACAATCAGAAATTGCACCGAAAGCAGCCATAATATTTACAGACAACAAACGTCAAATACCTAATAACTCATCATAAAACATTTCTGAAAAATACATAGTGTACAGCAATTGAAAGACAGGCATCTTGTGATTCTAGACAATATTTCCGATTTATTAAATGTTTTAAAGCGCAAACAAAATGTAGCGTGATATTAGCATAGCCACAATAGCCAGAAACACTTGGGCGCCCATGACCAGTCAACATGCAAGACAGATATTAGAAATAGCATCATAAAATGTTTCTTACTTTTGGTGGTCTTCCGTCAGAATGTTGGATAAGGTGTCCTTTGTCCAGAATAGTCGTTGTTTTGATCTGGAACGGCAAATATCCCTCTTCATTTAGCATGGACACTTGCCAAGTGACACGGATTACTCCAACGTCAACAAAGTTAGAAAACGGAACACGGCAAAACTCCGGAAAAAGTTTCAATAATCTGATTAAACTATATTGAAAAAACGTACCTTACGATGATATGGTGACATGTATCAAATCAAATCTAAGACGGAGATGTTCGTCTTTCATAACGACAGCTAAACAGAAGCCATATCCGTGTCCTCTTTCGCGCGCTCCAGAAACAGGAAATGGACGGTCACGTCAAACAAAGACCTTTTATTCCACCTCTGACCAAGATAGACACGAAATTTCTTCTCTCACCGCATCTTGACAACCAGGGGAAGGCGTAGGAAGTGTTTGTAGACTCTTACGTAACACGCCCATGTATAGGCATGAGGTTGAACAGAGCATAGATTTCTGACATTTCACTTCCTGGTCAGGAAAAGTGCTGCAGAAGGATTTCTGTTTCACTCAGAGAAATAATTCAAACGTTTTTAGAAAACACGTTAGCAAAAGACAACAATTTTCTTACTCCACCATTTTCTTACTGCATCAGTAGCTATCACCAATTCGGCCAAATAAAGATATTGATAGCCACTAACCAAGAAAAAACCTCATCAGATGACAGTCTGATAACATATTTATTGTATAGGATAGGTTTTGTTAGAAAAATTTGCATATTTCAGGTAGAAATCATAGTTTACAATTGCACCCACCATCACAACTCGACTAGAATAAATACAGAGAGCAACGTGTATTACCTAATTACTAATCATAAAACATTTCTTAAAAATACACAGCGTACACTAATTGAAAGACACTGTGAATTGTCCTGTGAATCCAGACAATATTTCAGATTTTCTAAGTGTCTTACAGCGAAAACACAATAAATCGTTATATTAGCATACCACATGTGCAAACATTACCCCAGCATTGAATCACGGCAAAAAGAGCGATAGCATTATCACCACCAAAATGTATAAATTTTTTCACTAACCTTCTCAGAATTCTTCAGATGACACTCCTGTAACATCATATTACAACATACATATAGAGTTTGTTCGAAAATGTGCATATTTAGCCACCAAAATCGTAGTTATACAATGAGAAAAGTAGCCAAGCTGGTCAGAAAATGTCGGGCGCCATATTGGACAGTGATCTAGTCTAGTGCATAAATACTCATAAACTTGACTAAAAAATACAGGGTTGACAGCTATCGAAAGACAAATTAGTTCTTAATGCAATCGCTGAATTACATTTTTTAAATTATCCTTACTGTGCAATACCGGGTGCGCCAAAGCGAAGCTACCCCAAAGTAAAATGGCGGAATATGCGTTTAACATTTTTCTACAGAACAACGATTTATCATCATAAATAGTTCTTACTATGAGCTGATCTTCCATCAGAATCTTGGGCAATGTATCCTTTCTCCGGTCTAATCGTCTTTTGGTCGAAAGATGTCCTCTTGTCCGGTCGAAATGGCCACTAACGTTCAGCATGTACTAGAAAAGTGCCCAGCACTTGGAAGTGCGTCACACAGAAATGCCATAAAATTGCACTAAACGGATATAAATTGCTATAAAACGGTTTAAATTAACTACCTTATGATGTTTTTAACACCTATAACGAGTAAAAACATGACCGGAGATATATTACTGGCTAAACCAAAGCTTGGAAGGAGGCCAGTCCGACGTCCATCGTGCGTCGAGCGCATTGAAGAAAAGAAAGCTACTTCCGCCTTTCTGTCTTTTATAAAGTCCCTGATTGCGCAATCGACTCCATTCAAATTGTCACCACTTACTGACATCTAGAGGAAGACGTAGGCAGTGTTTGTTTCCCCATAGCATTCACAGGGACATTACAACTGACCTGGGAACAGGGACCAAGATTTCTGAAATCTCACTCCCTGTCATGAAAAGTGCTGTAGAAGGAGTTCTCTTTCACTCAGAGACATAATTCCAACGGCTATAGAAACTAGAGAGTGTTTTCTATCCAATAATAATAATAATATGCATATTGTACGAGCAAGAATTGAGTACTAGGCAGTTTAATCTGGAGACGAATTTATGCTAATTCGAAACAGCACCCCCTATATTCGCAAGATTAATGCAATCGCTGAATTACATTTTTAAAATTAACGTTACTGCGCAATACAGCGTGCGATAAAGCAATGTCTACACTGCAAGTAATGGCGTCTTATGCATTTGACTTTTTTCAACAGAACAATGAATTATCAGCATAAATAGTTCTTACTTTTTGATGACCTCTCATCAGAATCTTGGGATAGGTGTCCTTTGTCCAAAAGAATCGTTGCTGGGTTGGAGAAAGTCATCTTCCACGTTGCAATTAGCAGTAAACAATAGCATGCGAGAGAGAGATACCCAACTTCCTACAACGCCAGAAAATGAAATACCTGAAAATCGCAATATACTGACATAAACTGATATAACTCGGTTTAAAATAACAAGATTATGATGTCTTTAAAGCCTATATCGAATAAAAACAGAGCCGGATATATCTAGGACCTAAAACGGGAGCTTCTAAAACGACATGCCAAGGTCCTCCCTGCGTCAGAGCGAAGAATCAAAAAAGAGGACACTGTGATTCCAATCAATTTATAGACTTTCGGATCTGCCTAGAGACTCCATTTCAAGGCCCTCTATTCGCTGACACCCAGGGGAAGATGTATGCAGTGCATCTCAACCAATAAAAGACAGGCAGAGTTATACACAGGTCTGAGAACAGGTTGGAAAATTCTGCATTCTCAACTCAACATAGGGAAATTGCTCTAAGTCCAGTTCTGTTTCAAGCACAGACATAATTCAAACGGTTTTAGAAACTAGAGAGTGTTTTCTATCCAATAATAATAATAATATGCATATTGTACGAGCAAGAATTGAGTACGAGGCAGTTTAATTTGAGAACGAATTTATTACAAAGTGCAAATAGCACCCACTATTGCCAAGAAGTTAAACTTAGTGTTGTACTTGACTGTGTACTCAGTAGTGTGTTTGTGTGTGTGGGTGTGTTTGTGTGTGTGTGAGAGAGAGAGAGAGAGAGAGAGAGAGAGAGAGAGAGAGAGAGAGAGGGTGTGTTTCAGTAATTTTAGACACAATAAATCATTGCTACAAATAACCTACTGTAGATGTCATCTTCACACACACACACACACACACACACACACACACACACACACACACACACACACACACACACACACACACACACACACACACACACACACACACACACACACACACACACACACACACACACACACACACACACCCTTCTCTAATGACTTCTGTTCTACTTCAGTTTCTATACAGTAGATCCCTTCTCTAATGTCTTCTGTTCTACTTCAGTTTCTATACAGTAGATCCCTTCTCTAATGACTTCTGTCCTACTTCAGTTTCTATACAGTAGATCCCTTCTCTAATGACTTCTGTCCTACTTCAGTTTCTATACAATAGATCCCTTCTCTAATGACTTCTGTCCTACTTCAGTTTCTATACAGTAGATCCCTTCTCTAATGACTTCTGTCCTACTCCAGTTTCTAGACAGTAGATCCCTTCTCTAATGACTTCTGTCCTACTTCAGTTTCTATACAGTAGATCCCTTCTCTAATGACTTCTGTCCTACTTCAGTTTCTATACAGTAGATCCCTTCTCTAATGTCTTCTGTCCTACTTCAGTTTCTATACAGTAGATCCCTTCTCTAATGACTTCTGTCCTACTTCAGTTTCTATACAGTAGATCCCTTCTCTAATGTCTTCTGTCCTACTTCAGTTTCTATACAGTAGATCCCTTCTCTAATGACTTCTGTCCTACTTCAGTTTCTATACAGTAGATCCCTTCTCTAATGACTTCTGTGCTACTTCAGTTTCTATACAGTAGATCCCTTCTCTAATGACTTCTGTCCTACTTCAGTTTCTATACAGTAGATCCCTTCTCTAATGACTTCTGTCCTACTTCAGTTTCTATACAGTAGATCCCTTCTCTAATGACTTCTGTCCTACTTCAGTTTCTATACAGTAGATCCCTTCTCTAATGACTTCTGTCCTACTTCAGTTTCTATACAGTAGATCCCTTCTCTAATGACTTCTGTCCTACTTCAGTTTCTATACAGTAGATCCCTTCTCTAATGACTTCTGTCCTACTTCAGTTTCTATACAGTAGATCCCTTCTCTAATGACTTCTGTGCTACTTCAGTTTCTATACAGTAGATCCCTTCTCTAATGACTTCTGTCTTACTTCAGTTTCTATACAGTAGATCCCTTCTCTAATGACTTCTGTCCTACTTCAGTTTCTATACAGTAGATCCCTTCTCTAATGACTTCTGTCCTACTTCAGTTTCTATACAGTAGATCCCTTCTCTAATGACTTCTGTCCTACTTCAGTTTCTATACAGTAGATCCCTTCTCTAATGACTTCTGTCCTACTTCAGTTTCTATACAATAGATCCCTTCTCTAATGACTTCTGTCCTACTTCAGTTTCTATACAGTAGATCCCTTCTCTAATGACTTCTGTCCTACTCCAGTTTATAGACAGTAGATCCCTTCTCTAATGACTTCTGTCCTACTTCAGTTTCTATACAGTAGATCCCTTCTCTAATGACTTCTGTCCTACTTCACTTTCTATACAGTAGATCCCTTCTCTAATGTCTTCTGTCCTACTTCAGTTTCTATACAGTAGATCCCTGTATTGGCAGCAACATGTAGTTTCATTTGGGATGTACACATTGTCTTAAAAGAGCCTACGCTTAAAGTGGTTATGTGGTTGAATAACTATCTATCTCTCTCTCTCTCTCTCCCTCTCTCTCTCTCTTTTTTTTTCTTTCCCTCTCCCCTTCCTCTTTCTCTCTCAGCACTATGTTCCTCTGGGCTTGGTTTCAGAAGCTATTCAGAGATGTCTGAGAGAGAGAGACAAAGAGAGGGAGAGAGAGAGAGAGAGAGAGAGAGAGAGAGAGAGAGAGAGAGAGAGAGAGAGAGAGAGAGAGAGAGAGAGAGAGAGAGAGAGAGAGAGAGAGAGACAGCGAGAATTGAGCAGTGAATTAGTAAACCTAATTTCCATGTCAGGAATAAGAGAGGAAACTAGAGAGGAACAAGGGGTATAAGAAGAGAAAAATATATACTTATCAGAAGATATTGAGAGAAAGAAAGGGGAAGGAGAGGAAGGGTCGAAATAGAAAGAGTGAGAGAAAGAGAGAGAGAGGAAGGAAAGAGAGAGAAGGGGGGGTGTTTTAACAGAAAGAGGAAGAAGAGAGCAGAGAGAGGAGCTAAATATTTTCTTTCTCACCCCATGTGGCTCAAACTGTGAGGGAAAATTGTATTTATTTTCTCACCACTTATCATATGGAATAAAAACCTTGTTAAACTGGGATTTTCTTCAATCTGAATTCAACAGTAAATCAGATTTAATCTCAGACTGATTCTTCTTGTGGGACTAGTTTTATTAGGATCCTACTAGTTGTCTGGATATAATACCAGTCTGTCTTTGAGATGGGGTCCAGAACTCTGCTACTTGTTCTGGGTGAGTCTAACCTTGGATATCTTTGGAACTTGACTAGTTGTGTGTTTGTGCGTATGTGTGTTTGTGTGTGTTTTTGTGTTTGTGTGTTAGAGAGTGACAAAATGAGAGGGTTTTTTCATAATTCACTGTCATTTATAGTTGAATTGCTATAGAATGTTGTGTGTGAATGTTGCAACCATGGATACAGTGTGAATGTTATAACCATGGATACAGTGTGAATATTACAACCATGGATACAGTGTGAATGTTACACCCATGGATACAGTGTGAATGTTACAATCATGGATACAGTGTGAATATTCCAACCATGGTTACAGTGTGAATGTTACAATCATGGATACAGTGTGAATGTTACACCCATGGATACAGTGTGAATGTTACAATCATGGATACAGTGTGAATATTCCAACCATGGTTACAGTGTGAATGTTACAATCATGGATACAGTGTGAATATTCCAACCATGGATACAGTGTGAATGTTACAACCATGGATACAGTGTGAATGTTACAAACCTATATGTTACTACAAGACTATCTTCAAGAAATACTGAACAAAAATATAAATGCAACATGCAACATTTTCAAATATTTTACTGAGTTACAGTTTATATAAGGAAATTAGTGAATTTAAATAAATGCATTAGGCCCTAATCTTTCACATGACTGGGAATACAGATATGAATCTGATTGTCACAGATACCTAAAAGAAAATAGGTAGGGGCGTGGATCACAAAACCAGTCAGTATCTGGTGTGACCACCATTTGCCTCATTCAGCGAGACACATCTCCTTCACATAGAGTTGGTCAGGCTGTTGATTGTGGCCTGTTTGAATGTTGTCCCACTCCTCTTCAATGGCTGTGTGTAGTTGCTGGTGGGAACATGATCACGCTGTCATACACGTCGATCCAGAGCAACCCAAACATGCTCAATGGGTGACATTTCTGGTGAGTATGCAGACCGTGGAAGAACTTGGATGTTTTCAGCTTCCCTAAATTGTGTACAGATCCTTGCAACATGGGGCAGTGCATTGTCATGCTGAAACATGAGGTGATGGTAGTGGATGAATGGCTTGACAATTGGCCTCAGGATCTCGTCAAGGTATCTCTTTGCATTCAAATCACCTTCAATAAAATGCAATTTTGTTCGTCGTCCATAGTGTATGCTTGCCCATACAATAACCTCACTGCCACCATGGGGCACTCTGTTCACAACGTTAACATCAGCAAATCGCTCGCCCTCACATAGCCATACACGTGGTCTGCGGTTGTGAGGCCGCTTGGACGTACTTCAAAATTCTCTAAAACTAAGTTGGAGGCAGGTTATGATAGAGAAATTCATATAAAATTATCTGGCAACAGCTATGGTGGACATTTCTGCAGTCAGTATGCCAATTGCACACTCCCTCAAAACTTGAAGCATCTGTGGCAATGTGTTGTGTGACAAAACTGCACATTTAAAGTGGCCTTTTATTTACCCCAGCACAAGGTGCACCTGTGTAATGATCATAGTTTTCACCTTGATTCACCTGGTCAGTCTGTCATGGAAAGAATAGGTATTTCTTAATGTTTTGTATACTCAGTGTATTTACAGGTGAAGTCGGAAGTTTACACACAGGTTAGCTAAATACATTAAAAAGCAGTATTTCACAATTCCTGACATTTAATCCAAGTAAAAATTCCCTGTCTTAGCTCAGTTAGGATCACCACTTATTTTTAAGAATGTGAAATGTCAGAAGAATAGTAAAGAGAATAATTTATTTCAGCTTTTATTTCTTTCATCACATTCCCAGTGGGCCTGAAGTTTACATACACTCAATTAGTATTTGGTAGCATTGCCTTGAAATTGTTTAACTTGGGTCAAACGTTTCGGGTAACCTTCCACAAGCTTCCCACAATAAATTGGGTGAATTTTGGCCCTTTCCTCCATACAGAGCTGGTGTAACTGAGTCAGGTTTGTAGGCCTCCATGCTGCCACACGCTTTTTCAGTTCTGCCCACACATTTGCTATGGGATTTATGTCAGGGCTTTGTGATGGCCACTCTTGACTTTTTTGTCCTTAAGCCATTTTTCCACAACATGGAAGTAAGCTTGGGGTCATTGTCGACTTGGAAGACCCATTTGCGACCAAGCTTTAACTTACTGACTGATGTCATGAGATGTTGCTTCAATATATCCACATAATTTTCTTGCCTCATGATGCCATCTATTTTGTGAAGTGCACCAGTCCCTTCTGCAGCAAAGCCCCCACCTTTTTCCTCCAAACATAACGATGGTCATTATGGCCAAACAGTTCTATTTATGTTTCAACAGACCAGAGGACATTTCTCCAAAAAGTACGATCTTTGTCCCCATGTGCAGTTGCAAACCGTAGTCTGGCTTTTTTATGGCGGTTTTGGAGCAGTGGCTTCTTCCTTGCTGAGCGGCCTTTCAGGTTATGTCGATATAGGACTCGTTTTACTCTGGATATAGATACTTTTGTACCTGTTTCCTCCAGCATCTTCACAGGGTCCTTTGCTGTTGTTTTGGAATTGATTTGCACTTTTCGCACCAATGTATGGTCATCTCTAGGAGACAGAACGCGTCTCCTTCCTGAACGGTATGACGGCTGCGTGGTCCCATGGTGTTTATACTTGCGTACTATAGTTTGTACAGATGAACTTGGTACCTTCAGGCGTTTGGAAATTGCTCCCAAGGATGAACCAGACTTGTGGAGGTCTACAATTGTTTTCTTAGATCTTGGCTGATTTCTTTTGATTTTCCCATGATGTCAAGCAAAGAGGCACTGAGTTTGAAGATAGGCCTTGAAATACATCCACAGGTACACCTCCAATTGACTCAAATTATGTCAATTAGCCTACCAGAAGCTTCTAAAGCCATGACATAATTTTCTGGAATTTTCCAAGCTGTTTAAAACTTCGTATGCCTGCAATCCCGTTAACGGGATCGATATGTCAACAGCCAGTGAAAGTGCACGGCGCCAAATTCAATAATTTTGAAACTCATAATTACAATTCCTCAAACATACATGTATCTTATTCCATCTTAAAGGTAATCTTGTTGTTAATCCCACCAAAGTGTCCGATTTCAAATAGGCTTTTCAGCGAAAGCACCACAAACGATTATGTTAGGTCACCGCAAAATCACAGACAAACACAGTCATTTTTCCAGCCAAAGACAGGAGTCACAAAAAGCAGAAATAGTGATAAAATGAATCACTAACCTTTGATGATCTTCATCAAATGACACTCATAGGACTTCATGTTACACAATACATATATGTTTTGTTCGATTTAGTTCATATTTATATCCAAAAACCTAAATTTACATTGGCGCCATGTTCAGAAATGCCGCCAAAATATCCGGAGAAATTGCAGAAATCCACGTCAAATAACATAAATACTCATCATAAACTTTGACGAAAGATACATGTTTTACATAGAATTAAAGATACACTTGTTCTTAGTCAACAAAACTCATAAAAAGCATTATACATCTTCACTTACCTTTGCTGATCTTCATTGAAATGCACTCCCAGGACTCCCACTTCCACAAAAAATTTTCGTATTGTTCCGTAATGTCCATCATTTATGTCCAAATAGCTATTTTTGTTAGCGTGTTTGGTAAACAAATCCAACGTCAGGAAGCGCGTTCACTAAAAGCTGACGAAATATCAAAAAGTTCCGTAACAGTCAGTAGAAACATGTCAAACGATGTGTTGATTCAATCTTTAGAATGTTTTTAACATAAATCTTGAATAATGTTCCAACCGGAGAATGACTTCAGATGAGCGATGGAACAGAGCTCCCTCTCATGTGAACGCGCATGGTTAGAGCATGGTCAGGTCATGGCAGACCTGACTAATTCCCCTCTCATTTGCCCCCCCCCTTCACAGTAGAGGCCTCAGACAAGGTTCTACAGACTGTTAATATCTAGTGGAAGCTGTAGGAAGTGCAAACTCATCCATATCTCGCTGTGAATTCAATAGGATCTTGGTTGAAAATCGACCAGCCTCAGAATTCCCACTTCCTGTTTGGATATTTTCTCAGGTTTTTGCCTGCCATATGAGTTCTGTTATACTCACAGACATCATTCAAACAGTTTTAGAACTTCAGAGTGTTTTCTATCCAATATGAATAATAATATGCATATATAAGCAACTGGGACTGAGGAGCAGGCAGTTTACTATGGGCACCTCTGTGCACCTTTCATCCAAGTTACTCAACACTGCCCCTGCAGCCATAAGAAGTTAAAGGCACAGTCAACTTAGTGTATGCAAACTTCTGACCCACTGGAATTGAGATACAGTGAATTATAAGTGAAATAATCAGTCTGTAAACAATTGATGGAAAAATTACTTGTGTCATGCACAAAGTAGATGTCCTAACCGACTTGCCAAAACTATAGTTTGTTAACAAGAAATTTGTGGAGTGGTTGAAAAAGTAGTTTTAACCTTTTATGGCTGCAGGGCGGTGCCAGTACACTTATGACAACAGCCCGTCCAAGTGCAGGGCGCGAAATTCAAAATATATTTTTTAGAAATATTTAACTTTCAAACAGTAACAAGTCCAATACAGCAAATGAAAGATACACATCTTGTGAATCCAGCCAACATGTCCGATTTTTAAAATGTTTTACAGCGAAAACACCACATATATTTATGTTAGCTCACCACCAAATACAAAAAAGCACAGCCATTTTTCACAGCACAGGTAGCTTGCACAAAACCAACCTAACTAACCAAGAAACAACTCCATCAGATGAGAGTCTATAACAAGTTATACAATAAATCTATGTTTTGTTCGAAAAATGTGCATATTTGAGGTATAAATCATAGTTTTACATTGCAGCTACAACCGGAAATAGCACCGAAGCAGCTAGAACAATTACAGAGACCAAATTGAAATACCTGTCACGATCGTCTTGACGTGAATGAGAGGACCAAGGCGCAACATGACTTGAATACATCTTCTTTTATTTACAATGACTAAGATGAACACGTAACACTTATACCAACTAACAAAAAACAATAAACAATTGTGAAACTTAAAACGCAAGTGCACACACAAACTACTTACGTTCGACATATACAATGACCCACAAACAGCTAAAGCCTATGATCGCCTTAAATATGGTTCCCAATTAGAGACAACAGAAACCAGCTGTCTCTAATTGAGAACCCATTCAGGCAACCATAGACTTTCCTAGAAAACTCCACACAACCATAGACACATCTAGATACATACACTCAACACAAACCCATACACTTCCACCAACCCCCCTCTACCATATAATACCCCAAACACACACATACCCCATGTCACACCCTGACCTAACTAAAATAATAAAGAAAACAAATAATACTAAGGCCAGGGAGTGGCATAACCCCCCCTTAAGGTGCGAACTCCGGGCGCACCAACCCATAGTCTAGGGGAGGGTCTGGGTGGGCGTCCTTCCACGGCGGCGCCTTCCACGGCCGCGGCTCCGGCACTGGTCGTGGTCGCCACCCCACCATAGTCACTACCCTCTTACGTAGCCTCCCCCAAATGACCACCCTCCACATTAACCCCACTGGATTAAGGGGCAGCACCGGACCAAGGGGCAGCACCAGGATAAGGGGCAGCACCAGGATAAGGGGCAGCACCAGGATAAGGGGCAGCACCAGGATAAGGGGCAGCACCAGGATAAGGGGCAGCACCAGGATAAGGGGCAGATCCTGGCTGGATGACGGCTCTGGCGGATCCTGGTTGGACGGCTCATGGCTGGCTGACGGATCTGGCTGCTCATGGCTGGCTGACGGATCTGCACGCTCATGGCTGGCTGACGGATCTGGACGCTCATGGCTGGCTGGCGGCTCTGGCAGATCCTGTCTGGTTGGCGGCTCTGGCAGATCCTGTCTGGTTGGCGGCTCTGGCAGATCCTGTCTGGTTGGCGGCTCTGGCAGATCCTGTCTGGTTGGCGGCTCTGGCAGATCCTGTCTGGTTGGCGGCTCTGGCAGATCCTGTCTGGTTGGCGGCTCTGGCAGATCCTGACTGACGAATGGCTCTAGCGGCTCCTGACTGACTAACGGCTCTGACGGCTCGGGACAGACGGGCGGCTCTAATTGCTATGGACAGACGGATGGCTCAGACGGCACTGGGCAGACGGAAGGCTCAGATGGCGCTGGGGAGACGGATGGCTCAGACGGCGCTGGGGAGACGGATGGCTCAGACGGCGCTGGGGAGACGGATGGCTCAGACGGCGCTGGGGAGACGGATGGATCTGGCCGGATGAGGCGCACTGTAGGCCTGGTGCGTGGTGCCGGAACTGGAGGCACCAGGCTAAAGGCACGCACTTTCAGGCTAGTGCGGGGAGAAGGAACAGGGCATACTGGACCCTGGGGACGCACATTAGGCCTAGTGCGTGGGGCCGGAACTGGTGGTACCGGACTGGGGACACGCATCTCAGGGCTAGTGCGGGAAGCAGCAACAGGATGCACAGGACTCTGGAGACGCACAGGAGGCTTAGTGCGTGGTGCCGGAATTGGTGGTACCGGGCTGGAGACACGCACCATAGGACGAGTGCGTGGAGGAGGAACAGGGCTCTGGAGACACGCTTGGAAGCCTGTTACGTGGTGTAGACACTGGTGGAACTGAACTGGGGCGGGGAGGTGGCGCCGGAAATACCGGACCGTGCAGTCGTATTGGCTCCCTTGAGCATTGAGCCTGACCAACCTTACCTGGTTGAATGCTCCCCGTTGCCCGACCAGTGCGGGGAGGTGGAATAACCCGCACCGGGCTATGTAGGCGAACCGGGGACACCATGCGTAAGGCTGGTGCCATGTAAACCGGCCCGAGGAGACGCACTGGTGGCCAGATATGTAGGGCCGGCTTCATGACATCCGGCTCAATACTCAATCTAGCCCTGCCAGTGCGGGGAGGTGGAATAACCCGCACCGGGCTATGCACACGTACAGGAAACACCGTGCGCTCTACTGCGTAACACGGTGTCTGCCCGTACTCTCGCTCTCCACGGTAATTACAGGGAGTAGGCGCAGGTTTCCTACCTGACTTCGCCACTCTCCCTTTAAGGCCCCCCCCCCCCCAAGACATTTTTGGGGTTTTCCCACAGGCTTCCTACCGCTTCGTCGTGCTGCCTCCATCCGCCGGTATCCCTCCTCGCACTGCGCCAGAGAATCCCAGGCGGGCTCCGGCCCTCTCCCTGGGTTGATCGCCCACCTGTCGATCTCCTCCCACGTAGTGTAGCCCAGATCCTTTTCCTGCCTCCGAGCTAGCTCCTCATATCGCCGCCTCTCTGCTTTCGCTGCCTCCAGCTCAGCTTTGGGGCGGTTATATTCTACTGGTTCTTCCCGGTCTAAAATTTCCTCCCATGTCCATGAATCCTTGCGTTGCTCCTGTTGCCGCTGGTCATGTTGCTTGATCCGGGTTTGGTGGGTCATTCTGTCACGATCGTCTTGACGTGAATGAGAGGACCAAGGCGCAACATGACTTGAATACATCTTCTTTTATTTACAACGACTAAGATGAACACGTAACACTTATACCAACTAACAAAAAACAATAAACGATCGTGAAACTTAAAACGCAAGTGCACACACAAACTACTTACGTTCGACATATACAATGACCCACAAACAGCTAAAGCCTATGATCGCCTTAAATATGGTTCCCAATTAGAGACAACAGAAACCAGCTGTCTCTAATTGAGAACCCATTCAGGCAACCATAGACTTTCCTAGAAAACTCCACACAACCATAGACACATCTAGATACATACACTCAACACAAACCCATACACTACCACCAACCCCCCTCTACCATATAATACCCCAAACACACACATACCCCATGTCACACCCTGACCTAACTAAAATAATAAAGAAAACAAATAATACTAAGGCCAGGGCGTGACAATACCTAAATACTCATCATAAAACATTTATGAAAAATACATGGTGTACAGCAAATGAAAGACAAACATCTTGTGAATCCAGCCAATATTTCCGATTCTTTAAGTGTTTTACAGCGAAAACACAATATAGCATTATATTAGCTTACTACAATAGCCAACCACACAACAGCATTGATTCGTTAGGCACGTTAGCGATAGCGACAAAACCAGCAAAATTTATTTCAATTTATTTATTTCACTAACCTTCTCAAACTTCATCAGATGACAGTCCAATAACATCATATTACACAATACATATATGGTTTGTTCGGAAATGTGCATATTTAGAATGTACTGTAGTAATATGTTCAGGTGTTGTGGATGTAGTACTATGTTCAGGTAGTTGTGTTATTGATGTAGTACTATGTTCAGGTAGTTATGTTATGGATGTAGTACTATGTTCAGTTAGTTATGTTGTGGATGTAGTACTATGTTTAGGTAGTTATGTTGTGGATGGTATGGATGTAGTACTATGTTCAGGTAGTTGTGTTATGGATGTAGTACTATGTTCAGTTAGTTATGTTGTGGATGTAGTACTATGTTCAGGTAGTTATGTTATGGATGTAGTACTATGTTCAGTTAGTTATGTTATGGATGTAGTACTATGTTCAGGTAGTTATGTTATGGATGTTATTGATGTAGTACTATGTTCAGGTAGTTATGTTATGGATGTTATGGATGTAGTACTATGTTCAGGTAGTTGTGTTATGGATGTAGTACTATGTTCAGGTAGTTATGTTATGGATGTAGTACTATGTTCAGTTAGTTATGTTATGGATGTAGTACTATGTTCAGGTAGTTATGTTATGGATGTAGTACTATGTTCAGTTAGTTATGTTGTGGATGTAGTACTATGTTCAGGTAGTTATGTTATGGATGTAGTACTATGTTCAGGTAGTTATGTTATGGATGTAGTACTATGTTCAGTTAGTTATGTTATGGATGTTATGGATGTAGTACTATGTTCAGGTAGTTATGTTATGAATGTAGTACTATGTTCAGGTAGTTATGTTATGGATGTTATGGATGTTATGGATGTAGTACTATGTTCAGGTAGTTGTGTTATGGATGTAGTACTATGTTCAGGTAGTTATGTTATGGATGTAGTACTATGTTCAGGTAGTTATGTTATGGATGTTATGGATGTAGTACTATGTTCAGGTAGTTGTGTTATGGATGTAGTACTATGTTCAGGTAGTTATGTTATGGATGTTATGGATGTAGTACTATGTTCAGGTAGTTTTGTTATGGATGTAGTACTATGTTCAGGTAGTTATGTTATGGATGTAGTACTATGTTCAGGTAGTTATGTTATGGATGTAGTACTATGTTCAGGTAGTTATGTTATGGATGTTATGGATGTAGTACTATGTTCAGGTAGTTGTGTTATGGATGTAGTACTATGTTCAGGTAGTTATGTTATGGATGTAGTACTATGTTCAGGTAGTTATGTTATGGATGTAGTACTATGTTCAGGTAGTTATGTTATGGATGTTATGGTTGTAGTACTATGTTCAGGGAGTTATGTTATGGATGTAGTACTATGTTCAGGTAGTTGTGTTATGGATGTTATGGATGTAGTACTATGTTCAGGTAGTTGTGTTATGGATGTAGTACTATGTTCAGTTAGTTATGTTGTGGATGTAGTACTATGTTCAGGTAGTTGTGTTATGGATGTAGTCTATGTTCAGGTAGCTATGTTATGGATGTTATGGATGTAGTACTATGTTCAGGTAGTTGTGTAATGGATGTAGTACTATGTTCAGGTAGTGATGTTATGGATGTAGTACTATGTTCAGGTAGTGATGTTATGGATGTAGTACTATGTTCAGGTAGTTGTGTAATGGATGTAGTACTATGTTCAGGTAGTTATGTTATGGATGTTATGGATGTAGTACTATGTTCAGGTAGTTGTGTAATGGATGTAGTACTATGTTCAGGTAGTGATGTTATGGATGTAGTACTATGTTCAGGTAGTTATGTTATGGATATTATGGATGTAGTACTATGTTCAGGTAGTTATGTTATGGATGTTATGGATGTAGTACTATGTTCAGGTAGTTGTGTAATGGATGTAGTACTATGTTCAGGTAGTGATGTTATGGATGTAGTACTATGTTCAGGTAGTGATGTTATGGATGTAGTACTATGTCCAGGTAGTTATGTTGTGGATGTAGTACTATGTTCAGGTAGTTATGTTATGGATGTAGTACTATGTTCAGTTAAATTATGTTATGGATGTAGTACTATGTTCAGGTAGTTATGTTATGGATGTTATGGTTGTAGTACTATGTTCAGGGAGTTATGTTATGGATGTAGTACTATGTTCAGGTAGTTGTGTTATGGATGTTATGGATGTAGTACTATGTTCAGGTAGTTGTGTTATGGATGTAGTACTATGTTCAGTTAGTTATGTTGTGGATGTAGTACTATGTTCAGGTAGTTGTGTTATGGATGTAGTCTATGTTCAGGTAGCTATGTTATGGATGTTATGGATGTAGTACTATGTTCAGGTAGTTGTGTAATGGATGTAGTACTATGTTCAGGTAGTGATGTTATGGATGTAGTACTATGTTCAGGTAGTGATGTTATGGATGTAGTACTATGTTCAGGTAGTTGTGTAATGGATGTAGTACTATGTTCAGGTAGTTATGTTATGGATGTTATGGATGTAGTACTATGTTCAGGTAGTTGTGTAATGGATGTAGTACTATGTTCAGGTAGTGATGTTATGGATGTAGTACTATGTTCAGGTAGTTATGTTATGGATATTATGGATGTAGTACTATGTTCAGGTAGTTATGTTATGGATGTTATGGATGTAGTACTATGTTCAGGTAGTTGTGTAATGGATGTAGTACTATGTTCAGGTAGTGATGTTATGGATGTAGTACTATGTTCAGGTAGTGATGTTATGGATGTAGTACTATGTCCAGGTAGTTATGTTGTGGATGTAGTACTATGTTCAGGTAGTTATGTTATGGATGTAGTACTATGTTCAGTTAAATTATGTTATGGATGTAGTACTATGTTCAGGTAGTTATGTTATGGATGATATGGATGTAGTACTATGTTCAGGTAGTTATGTTATGGAGGTTGTGGATGTAGTACTATGTTCAAGTATTTATGTTATGGATGTAGTACTATGTTCAGGTAGTTATGTTATGGATGTAGTGCTATGTTCAGGTAGTTGTGTTATGGATGTAGTACTATGTTCAGGTAGTTATGTTATGGATGTAGTACTATGGTCAGGTAGTTATGTTATGGATGTAGTACTATGTTCAGGTAGTTATGTTATGGATGTTATGGATGTAGTACTATGTTCAGGTAGTTGTGTTATGGATGTTTTGGATGTAGTACTATGTTCAGGTAGTTATGTTATGGATGTTATGGATGTAGTACTATGTTCAGGTAGTTGTGTTGTGTATGGTATGGATGTAGTTCTATGTTCAGGTAGTTATGTTATGGATGTTATGGATGTAGTACTATGTTTAGGTAGTTATGTTATGGATGTTATGGATGTAGTACTATGTTCAGGTAGTTGTGTTGTGTATGTTATGGATGTAGTACTATGTTCAGGTAGTTATGTTATGGATGTAGTACTATGTTTAGGTAGTTATGTTATGGATGTTATGGATGTAGTACTATGTTCAGGAAGTTATGTTATGGATGGTATGGATGTAGTACTATGTTTAGGTAGTTATGTTATGGATGTAGTACTATGTTCAGGTAGTTGTGTTATGGATGTTATGGATGTAGTACTATGTTTAGGTAGTTATGTTATGGATGTTATGGATGTAGTACTATGTTCAGGTAGTTGTGTTGTATATGGTATGGATGTAGTTCTATGTTCAGGTAGTTATGTTATGGATGTTATGGATGTAGTACTATGTTTAGGTAGTTATGTTATGGATGTTATGGATGTAGTACTATGTTCAGGTAGTTGTGTTGTGTATGGTATGGATGTAGTACTATGTTTAGGTAGTTATGTTATGGATGTTATGGATGTAGTACTATGTTCAGGAAGTTATGTTTTGGATGGTATGGATGTAGTACTATGTTTAGGTAGTTATGTTATGGATGTAGTACTATGTTCAGGTAGTTATGCTATAGATGTTATGGATGTAGTACTATGTTCAGGAAGTTATGTTATGGATGGTATGGATGTAGTACTATGTTTAGGTAGTTATGTTACGGATGTTATGGATGTAGTACTATGTTCAGGTAGTTATGTTATGGATGTAGTACTATGTTCAGGTAGTTGTGTTATGGATGTAGTACTATGTTCAGGTAGTTATGGTATCGATGGTATGGATGTAGTACTATGTTCAGGTAGTTATGTTATGGATGTAGTACTATGTTCAGGTAGTTATGTTATGGATGTAGTACTATGTTCAGGTAGTTATGTTATGGATGTTATGGATGTAGTACTATGTTCAGGTAGTTATGTTATGGATGTAGTACTATGTTCAGGTAGTTATGTTATGGATGTAGTACTATGTTCAGGTTGTTATGTTATGGATGTTATGGATGTAGTACTATGTTCAGGTAGTTATGTTATGGATGTAGTACTATGTTCAGGTAGTTATGTTATGGATGTAGTACTATGTTCAGGTAGTTATGTTATGGATGTAGTACTATGTTCAGGTAGTTATGTTATGGATGTATTACTATGTTCAGGTAGTGATGTTATGGATGTAGTACTATGTTCAGGTAGTTATGTTATGGATGTTATGGATGTAGTACTATGTTCAGGTAGTTATGTTATGGATGTAGTACTATGTTCAGGTAGTTATGTTATGGATGTAGTACTATGTTCAGGTAGTTATGTTATGGATGTAGTACTATGTTCAGGTAGTTATGTTATGGATGTAGTACTATGTTCAGGTAGTTATGTAATGGATGTAATACTATGTTCAGGTAGTTATGTTATGGATGTTATGGATGTAGTACTATGTTCAGGTAGTTATGTTATGGATGTAGTACTATGTTCAGGTAGTTATGTTATGGATGGTATGGATGTAGTACTATGTTCAGGTAGTTGTGTTATGGATGTAGTTCTATGTTCAGGTAGTTATGTTGTGGATGGTATGGATGTAGTACTATGTTCAGGTAGTTATGTTATGGATGTTATGGATGTAGTACTATGTTCAGGTAGTTATGTTATGGATGTAGTACTATGTTCAGGTAGTTATGTTATGGATGTAGTACTATGTTCAGGTAGTTATGTTATGGATGTAGTACTATGTTCAGGTAGTTATGTTATGGATGTAGTACTATGTTCAGGTAGTTATGTTATGGATGGTATGGATGTAGTACTATGTTCAGGTAGTTGTGTTATGGATGTAGTTCTATGTTCAGGTAGTTATGTTGTGGATGGTATGGATGTAGTACTATGCTCAGGTAGTTATGTTATGGATGGTATGGATGTAGTACTATGTTCAGGTAGTTATGTTATGGATGGTATGGATGTAGTACTATGTTCAGGTAGTTATGTTATGGATGGTATGGATGTAGTACTATGTTCAGGTAGTTATGTTATGGATGTAGTTCTATGTTCAGGTAGTTATGTTGTGGATGTAGTACTATGTTCAGGTAGTTATGTTATGGATGGTATGGATGTAGTACTATGTTCAGGTAGTTATGTTATGGATGTAGTTCTATGTTCAGGTAGTTATGTTGTGGATGTAGTACTATGTTCAGGTAGTTATGTTATGGAGGTTGTGGATGTAGTACTATGTTCAGGTAGTTATGTTATGGATGTAGTACTATGTTCAGGTAGTTATGTTATGGATGTAGTACTATGTTCAGGTAGTTATGTTATGGATGTAGTGCTATGTTCAGGTAGTTATGTTATGGATGTAGTACTATGTTCAGGTAGTTGTGTTATGGATGTAGTGCTATGTTCAGGTAGTTATGCTATAGATGTTATGGATGTTGTGGATGTAGTACTATGTTCAGGTAGTTATGTTATGGATGTTTTGGATGTAGTACTATGTTCAGGTAGTTATGTTATGGATGTTATGGATGTAGTACTATGTTCAGGAAGTTATGTTATGGATGGTATGGATGTAGTACTATGTTTAGGTAGTTATGTTATGGATGTAGTACTATGTTCAGGTAGTTATATTATGGATGTAGTACTATGTTCAGGTAGCTGTGTTATGGATGTTATGGATGTAGTACTATGTTCAGGTAGTTGTGTTGTGTATGGTATGGATGTAGTACTATGTTTAGGTAGTTATGTTATGGATGTTATGGATGTAGTACTATGTTCAGGTAGTTGTGTTGTGGATGGTATGGATGTAGTACTATGTTTAGGTAGTTATGTTATGGATGTTATGGATGTAGTACTATGTTCAGGAAGTTATGTTTTGGATGGTATGGATGTAGTACTATGTTTAGGTAGTTATGTTATGGATGTAGTACTATGTTCAGGTAGTTGTGTTATGAATGTAGTACTATGTTCAGGAAGTTATGTTATGGATGGTATGGATGTAGTACTATGTTTAGGTAGTTATGTTATGGATGTAGTACTATGTTCAGGTAGTTGTGTTATGGATGTAGTACTATGTTCAGGTAGTTATGGTATCGATGGTATGGATGTAGTACTATGTTCAGGTAGTTATGTTATGGATGTAGTACTATGTTCAGGTAGTTATGTTATGGATGTAGTACTATGTTCAGGTAGTTATGTCATGGATGTTATGGATGTAGTACTATGTTCAGGTAGTTATGTTATGGATGTAGTACTATGTTCAGGTAGTTGTGTTATGGATGTAGTACTATGTTCAGGTAGTTATGGTATCGATGGTATGGATGTAGTACTATGTTCAGGTAGTTATGTTATGGATGTAGTACTATGTTCAGGTAGTTATGTTATGGATGTAGTACTATGTTCAGGTAGTTATGTTATGGATGTAGTACTATGTTCAGGTAGTTATGTTATGGATGTAGTACTATGTTCAGGTAGTTATGTTGTGGATGTAGTACTATGTTCAGGTAGCTGTGTTATGGATGTTATGGATGTAGTACTATGTTGAGGAAGTTATATTATGGATGTAGTACTATGTTCAGGTAGTTATGTTATTGATGTAGTACTATGTTCAGGTAGTTATGTTATTGATGTAGTACTATGTTCAGGTAGTTATGTTATGGATGTAGTACTATGTTCAGGTAGTTGTGTTATGGATGTAGTTCTATGTTCAGGTAGTTATGTTGTGGATGTAGTACTATGTTCAGGTAGCTGTGTTATGGATGTTATGGATGTAGTACTATGTTGAGGAAGTTATATTATGGATGTAGTGCTATGTTCAGGTAGTTATGTTATTGATGTAGTACTATGTTCAGGTAGTTATGTTATGGATGTAGTACTATGTTCAGGTAGTTATGTTATTGATGTAGTACTATGTTCAGGTAGTTGTGTTATGGATGTAGTTCTATGTTCAGGTAGTTATGTTGTGGATGTAGTACTATGTTCAGGTAGCTGTGTTATGGATGTTATGGATGTAGTACTATGTTGAGGAAGTTATATTATGGATGTAGTACTATGTTCAGGTAGTTATGTTATGGATGTTATGGATGTAGTACTATGTTCAGGTATTTGTGTTGTGGATGTAGTACTATTTTCAGGTAGTTATGTTATGGATGTAGTACTATGTTCAGGTAGTTATGTTATGGATGTTATGGATGTAGTACTATGTTCAGGTAGTTATGTTATGGATGTTATGGATGCAGTACTATGTTCAGGTAGTTATGTTATGGATGTAGTTCTATGTTCAGGTAGTTGTGTTATGGATGTAGTACTATGTTCAGGTAGTTATGTTATGGATGTTATGGATGTAGTACTATGTTCAGGTAGTTATGTTATGGATGTAGTACTATGTTCAGGTAGTTATGTTATGGATGTAGTACTATGTTCAGGTAGTTGTGTTATGGATGTTATGGATGTAGTACTATGTTCAGGTAGTTATGTTATGGATGTAGTTCTATGTTCAGGTAGTTATGTTATGGATGTTATGGATGTAGTACTATGTTCAGGTAGTTATGTTATGGATGTAGTTCTATGTTCAGGTAGTTATGTTATGGATGTTATGGATGTAGTACTATGTTCAGGTAGTTATGTTATGGATGGTATGGATGTAGTACTATGTTCACACACACACACACACACACACACACACACACACACACACACACACACACACACACACACACACACACACACACACACACACACACACACACACACACACACACACACACACACACACACACACACACACACACACAACACAGGAAACAAAGCTGCCAGATGACAACCACAGCTTTTTGTAAAGACATACAGTGCCTTCTGAAAGAATTCACACCACTTGACTTATTCCATGTTCAATGTGTGTTGTGTTGCAAAGCCTGAATTTAACATGGATTACATTTAGAGGTTGTGTCACTGATCTACACACAATATCCATATCGTCAAAGAGGAATTTTGCTTGTAGATCATTTTCAAAATTAATTTTAAAAATGAAAAGCTGTATTGTCTTGAGTCAACAAGTATTCAACCCCTTTGTTTTGTCAAGACTAAATAAGCTCAGGAGTAAGAATGTGCTTAACAAGTCACATATTAAGTTACATGGACTCACTCTGTTCAGTGATATATATACATAATCATGATGATGTGGCTGGAGACACTTTTCTTCTTAGAAGTCCAATATCTTGACAACTTTACTAGCGACATGCAAAACATAATGAAACAAATACCTAAATATAGTTTTTGCGTGATATTCCCCTTTACGTTTAGTAAACAAGTTATAACGTCTCTTTCTTCTCTCCTATACTTCAGGTTAGTAACCTAGCTATAATATCTCTGTCTTCTTTCCTGTACTTCAGTTTAGTAACCTAGCTATAATATCTCTGCCACTACTACTTCTATACTCCTACTTCTCATCATTCTACTGCTACTACTACTACTACTACTACTACTACAACTACTACTACTACTACTACTACTACTACTACTACTACTACTACTACTACTACTACTACTACTACTACTACTACTACTACTGCTATCACTACTACTCCAACTGCTACTACTACTACTACTACTACTACTACTACTACTACTACTACTACTACTACTACTACTACTACTGCTACTACTAATATTTCTACTACTACTACTACTACTACTACTACTACTACTACTACTACCACTACTACCATTACTATTACTGCTACTACTACTACTACTACTATTACTGCTACTACTACTACTACTACTGTGCTGACAAACTGCCTGGGAGCTCCTCAGTGGTGAAACTCCTCCTCCTTCAATCAGTGGTGAACCAGGTGGAACAAATCTTCCAGGCAATCTGGGCGTGCCAGCACCTGGTTCTGCTGTTGTCTTTAGACCGCAGTGAAAGGAGCATTTATAAAACTACAAGACCAAGGAAACTTCATCTTTGTGATCAAGGTGACTGTGCAAGTCCAAGCCCTCCACAAAACTGTGAAAGACAGCCGGTAAGCGCCATATTGGCCATGTTTGGTTAGACTGACTTAAGCAGTGCACTGCTAATGATACTCTGGAAAACACAGACTCTTAACTCTTAACTTTGATAGTACTTTTGCAGTGGTATTTATAACTATAAATGTTATTTGTGGGGTATAAAGGAAAAGTAAGAAGAGCCAAATTCATTGTTGACAAAGAACTTGTTTGAAATGGTTAAAAGTAATTTAAACTTTGTAGAAATCTTAGTAAACCAAGTTCTTAATTCAGTAACAAATGTATAGTCTAAAAAATCTTTGGCTAAAAAATGTAAGATTTGTCTGCTTAAAACTACTGATTAGAAAATAAATGTCATTTTTTACTGCTAAAAATATTTTGAATGTATTTGGCTAAAATGCAAATTGAGATAAATATACTGATTCTGCTCATTTGATTCAAAATGGTGGGTTTCTATTTTGGGAAACATTTGCTTAAAAGTGGAAACCTTGTATTTTATAATGGCAGAAATGTGTTTATCTGAGGTGAATGTGGATAATTTTGGTTATTTAATTAGGCTGTCAACTCAAATAATAAAAAGTATTTGTCATCTCTTTTTTGAGGTTTTTCACCTGTTTACTGCCAACCAAAGAATGGTAAATAAAATACAAACAACTGATTCCATGGCTGTTTATTGAGTGAAATCCAGTTAAAATCTTCATGTGGAGGGACTGTCCTTTTCAAGTGGGGAATTGCACAAGAAAGAGGTCAAAACTTGACTACTACTACTACTACTACTACTAATATTTCTACTACTACTATCACTACTACTATCACTACTGCTATTACTACTGCTACTACTGCTACTACTACTACTACTAATTCTACAACTGCTACCACTACTATCGCTACTACTACTACTACTACTACTACTACTACTACTATCACTACTAATTCTACAACTGCTACCACTACTATCACTACTACTACTACTACTACTACTACTATCACTACTAATTCTACAACTGCTACCACTACTATCACTACTACTACTACTCCCACTAATAATAATAGTAACACAGCCCTCTTTAAGCTAATCCTTATTCACGACTCCAATTTAATTGCATTACATTGATCTATTGGACTTCCCCTTTAGCCAAAAAATGCATCCTGTATGCAACAAGACACTAAAGTACTACTGCAAAAAAAGCTCTTGGAGATTTACCCAAGAACTCTCACTGTTTCCAACTTGTATTGACCCATGTATTGACTTACCTTATCAATGTATATTAGTTTTTTTTAAATCAATTAATATTTTTTTATAGAATTTTCTTCCACTTTGATATTACAGAATATTTTGTGTAGATTGTTCCTTTATTTCTTTTTTGGGGTCCATTTTTATACAACTTTGTAGCACAATAAAATGTGAAGAAATTAAAGGGGGTAAACACTCATGAGTATTAACCAGAGGTGACAATATCTCTCAAAATACATTAAATCAGAATATTACACAAATGACAATGGTGTTATATTCATAAAATCATCAGCATAATTTGTAAATAAATGAAAATAGAACAAAATTCCAATATAGGTCTTGAGTCTTTGTTCTCAAAACAATAAATACAGAGAACCTAACCCCTGCCTCCAACATGACGTTTCTGAACTGACTAATTATCAACTTTTAACAACTATAAAATACATAGTAATTAGTGGAACTTGTAAATATGCTATTGAATAAAGGTCCATAAACCAAATGCTTAAGAATCATTAACTTGAATGTGAAATCAATCAAACACAACAGCAGCCCCTTAGCTCCCGTCGCTGAAGTCCACATCCCGACCCTCTGGTTTAGCTGTTTCCCAGAACCTTCTCCCGTCACCAAAGACAAGTCTATACTCCTGAATGCCTTACCAGTCGATACGGGTTATTAAATGTGTGAACTACGATAAAATAAACGTTTAAATACACATTTTCCGAAGCTCACTCCCTATTCCACATACTCAGTAGTAGTTGCCAATCTAGATAACCGCGTAATGCTAGATGTCAGCGCACCTTTAAGGACAGATTAACACATAATCCCAGATCGCAGTGCACCTTTAAAGACAGATTAACGCATAATCCCAGATGGCACCGAAACTTTAGGGAGATATGGAGTGAATTTAGTCAACTCAGGAAAGTAGGCAATAGTGATTATACTACTAGTAAGCCCCAAGGGCCCACAGGACACTAGCCTATGGAATAGAGTGCCATTTGGGATGCAGATATATAAAGACAAAAATATTTTTGCATCCCAAAGAGGTCCAGAGTACTGTGGTGTTGACAGGGATGGGAATGAAGCTGTCACGGCCTGACCTTAGTATTCTTAGTTTTCTTTATTATTTTGGTTAGGTCAGGGTGTGACATGGGTGATTATATGTTTTTGTCTTGTCTAGGGGTTTTGTATGTTTATGGGGTTGTCACCAGTCTAGGGGGTTTGTATGTCTATGGTTGCCTAGATTGGTTCTCAATTAGAGGCAGCTGTTTATTGTTGTCTCTGATTGGGAACCATATTTAGGCAGCCATATTCCTTGAGTATTTCGTGGTTGATTATCTATGTCTATGTTGATGTTGCATGTTTGCACTCAGTGTTATAGCGGTCACGTTTGTTATTTTGTATTGTTTGTTACGTGTTCTTCATTATTAAACGGAAGAATGTATTACAATCACGCTGCGCCTTGGTCTCATCACTACGACGATCGTGACAGAAGCTAGTCCAAGGCTAGTATTTTTCAGACCGGGCTAGTAGAACATTTGCCAAACTAGCCCGTCTGTGGCATTTTGTATGTTAAAATAATTCATGGCACATATTTTGGACCTGGGCTAGTAATAATCTACCAGCCAGGCTGACATGTACCTGAAATCCCAAATTTTTTAAACATATATTTGTATTTTATTAAACGAGGCAAGTCAGTTAAGAACAAATTCTTATTTACAATGACTGCCTAGGAACAGTGGGTTATCTGCTTTGAGCAGGGGCTGAACGGCAGATTTTTAACTTGTCAGCTCAGGGATTCGATCTAGCAACCTTTCGGTTACTAGTCCAATTATCTAACCACTAGGCTTCCTGCTGCCCCAGGTAGCCTAGTGGTCTGACCTACTCGGGGTGGGGGTATCTTTCTCAAGGGAGAGCTTCTCCTGCTGGGCTAGTTCTTTGATTAGGTGAAAGTCCAGCTGAAAAATGTTTTGCGTTGCCCTGTACCAATACAGTTCCAGACTTATAGAGATTTATATTAGCTGAATCAGAGTCCTCGTTGTCTAGTATCCTGAGTTTCCATCCCTCGGTAACACTTAACAGAGGGGTAGTGTGTTAATATAGCACTGTGCCATGCCAGGGGATGGTCTGGTTAATATAGCACTGTGCCATGCCAGGGGATGGTCTGGTTAATATAGCACTGTGCCATGCCAGGGGATGGTCTGGTTAATGTAGCACTGTTCCATGCCAGGGGATGGTCTGGTTAATATAGCACTGTGTCATGCCAGGGGATGGTCTGGTTAATATAGCACTGTGTCATGCCAGGGAATGGTCTGGTTAATATAGCACTGTGTCATGCCAGGGGATGGTCTGGTTAATATAGCACTGTGCCATGCCAGGGGATGGTCTGGTTAATATAGCACTGTGCCATGCCAGGGGATGGTCTGGTTAATATAGCACTGTGCCATGCCAGGGGATGGTCTGGTTAATATAGCACTGTTCCATGCCAGGGGATGGTCTGGTTAATATAGCACTGTGTCATGCCAGGGGATGGTCTGGTTAATATAGCACTGTGTCATGCCAGGGGATGGTCTGGTTAATATAGCACTGTGCCATGCCAGGGGATGGTCTGGTTAATATAGCACTGTTCCATGCCAGGGGATGGTCTGGTTAATATCGCACTGTTCCATGCCAGGGGATGGTCTGGTTAATATAGCACTGTGCCATGCCAGGGGATGGTCTGATTAATATAGCACTGTGCCATGCCAGGGGATGGTCTGGTTAATATAGCACTGTGCCATGGCAGGGGATGGTCTGGTTAATATCGCACTGTGCCATGCCAGGGGATGGTCTGGTTGATATAGCACTGTGCCATGCCAGGGGATGGTCTGGTTGATATAGCACTGTGCCATGCCAGGGGATGGTATGGTTAATATAGCACTGTGCCATGCCAGGGGATGGTCTGGTTAATATAGCACTGTGTCATGCCAGGGGATGGTCTGGTTAATATAGCACTGTGCCATGCCAGGGGATGGTCTGGTTAATATAGCACTGTGCCATGCCAGGGGATGGTCTGGTTAATATAGCACTGTGCCATGCCAGGGGATGGTCTGGTTAATATAGCACTGTGCCATACCAGGGGATGGTCTGGTTAATGTAGCACTGTGCCATGCCAGGGGATGGTCTGTGTGGAGGATGAGGTTACTGATGTTCCCGTTTTTATACTAGTCAGCAAAAAGTGTCTCTTGATTTTCCATAAGGAGCTTCATGTTGTGATCTTTTCTTGCCTTATCATTCTTTACATACACCGGGTACTGTATTTTAACTACCTCTGAACAGCTGGAGGCCGTCTTGCCTTATCATTCTATACATACACCGGGTACTGTATTTTAACTACCTCTGAACAGCTGGAGGCC